>NC_134353.1:575939887-576239887 GCF_048569485.1 Anomaloglossus baeobatrachus | reverse complement strand
CAAAATGAACAAGTCATGGATCCAGAAGGAATTTACAACCCCTGTGTCATCCTGGGGAGAGTAAATGCTTGTGGATTTGGAATGTGCTTGATGCAAATCTAGCTGTGAAGTGTACAACTAGGGCACAAGTGCTGCCACTGAATGGGTGGGTGTGTGTGGGGCACAATTTTTGGAAAAAAAGGGAGACTCCGCTTGGAGTAACCCTTGCTTACATTGTTTTTAAAAGAAGCCAAGATGAACAAGTCATGGTTCAGCAAAGACTTTATCTACCTACCCCGGTGTCATGCAGGGGACGGTTAATTATGGCGTATTTTTGAATGTGCTTGATGCAAATCAAAACATCCTGTTTGCAACTAGGGCCCAAGTGCTGCCACTGATGGGGTGGGTGTTTGTGTGGCCCAATTTTTTGAAAAAAGGGAGACTCCGCTTGGAGTAACCCTTGCTTGCTGTGTTTTTAAAAGAAGCCAAGATGAACAGAGCTGGGATCAGGAAAGACTTTGCTACCTACCCCGGTGTCATCCTGGGGACGGTTAATTATGGCGTATTTTTGAATGTGCTTGATGCAAATCAAAACATCCTGTTTGCAACTAGGGCCCAAGTGCTGCCACTGATGGGGTGGGTGTCTGTGTGGCCCAATTTTTGGAAAAAAGGGAGACTCCGCTTGGAGTAACCCTTGCTTGCTGTGTTTTTAAAAGAAGCCAAGATGAACAGAGCTGGGATCAGGAAAGACTTTGCTACCTACCCCGGTGTCATCCTGGGGACGGATAAGAATGGCGTATTTTTGAATGTGCTTGATGCAAATGTAGCTGTGAAGTGTACAACTGGGGCACAACTGCTGCCACTGAAGGGGTGGGTGTGTGTGGGGCCCAATTTTTGGAAAAAAAGGAGACTCCACTTGGAGTAACCCTTGCTTACATTGTTTTTAAAAGAAGCCAAGATGAACAGAGCTGGGATCAGGAAAGACTTTGCTACCTACCCCGGTGTCATCCTGGGGACGGTTAATTATGGCGTATTTTTGAATGTGCTTGATGCAAATCAAAACATCCTGTTTGCAACTAGGGCCCAAGTGCTGCCACTGATGGGGTGGGTGTCTGTGTGGCCCAATTTTTGGAAAAAAGGGAGACTCCGCTTGGAGTAACCCTTGCTTGCTGTGTTTTTAAAAGAAGCCAAGATGAACAGAGCTGGGATCAGGAAAGACTTTGCTACCTACCCCGGTGTCATCCTGGGGACGGATAAGAATGGCGTATTTTTGAATGTGCTTGATGCAAATGTAGCTGTGAAGTGTACAACTGGGGCACAACTGCTGCCACTGAAGGGGTGGGTGTGTGTGGGTCCCAATTTTTGGAAAAAAAGGAGACTCCGCTTGGAGTAACCCTTGCTTACATTGTTTTTAAAAGAAGCCAAGATGAACAGAGCTGGGATCAGGAAAGACTTTGCTACCTACCCCGGTGTCATCCTGGGGACGGTTAATTATGGCGTATTTTTGAATGTGCTTGATGCAAATCAAAACATCCTGTTTGCAACTAGGGCCCAAGTGCTGCCACTGATGGGGTGGGTGTCTGTGTGGCCCAATTTTTGGAAAAAAGGGAGACTCCGCTTAGAGTAACCCTTGCTTGCTGTGTTTTTAAAAGAAGCCAAGATGAACAGAGCTGGGATCAGGAAAGACTTTTCTACCTACCCCGGTGTCATCCTGGGGACGGTTAATTATGGCGTATTTTTGAATGTGCTTGATGCAAATCAAAACATCCTGTTTGCAACTAGGGCCCAAGTGCTGCCACTGATGGGGTGGGTGTCTGTGTGGCCCAATTTTTGGAAAAAAGGGAGACTCCGCTTGGAGTAACCCTTGCTTGCTGTGTTTTTAAAAGAAGCCAAGATGAACAGAGCTGGGATCAGGAAAGACTTTGCTACCTACCCCGGTGTCATCCTGGGGACGGTTAATTATGGCGTATTTTTGAATGTGCTTGATGCAAATCAAAACATCCTGTTTGCAACTAGGGCCCAAGTGCTGCCACTGATGGGGTGGGTGTCTGTGTGGCCCAATTTTTGGAAAAAAGGGAGACTCCGCTTGGAGTAACCCTTGCTTGCTGTGTTTTTAAAAGAAGCCAAGATGAACAGAGCTGGGATCAGGAAAGACTTTGCTACCTACCCCGGTGTCATCCTGGGGACGGATAAGAATGGCGTATTTTTGAATGTGCTTGATGCAAATGTAGCTGTGAAGTGTACAACTGGGGCACAACTGCTGCCACTGAAGGGGTGGGTGTGTGTGGGGCCCAATTTTTGGAAAAAAAGGAGACTCCGCTTGGAGTAACCCTTGCTTACATTGTTTTTAAAAGAAGCCAAGATGAACAGAGCTGGGATCAGGAAAGACTTTGCTACCTACCCCGGTGTCATCCTGGGGACGGTTAATTATGGCGTATTTTTGAATGTGCTTGATGCAAATCAAAACATCCTGTTTGCAACTAGGGCCCAAGTGCTGCCACTGATGGGGTGGGTGTCTGTGTGGCCCAATTTTTGGAAAAAAGGGAGACTCCGCTTAGAGTAACCCTTGCTTGCTGTGTTTTTAAAAGAAGCCAAGATGAACAGAGCTGGGATCAGGAAAGACTTTGCTACCTACCCCGGTGTCATCCTGGGGACGGTTAATTATGGCGTATTTTTGAATGTGCTTGATGCAAATCAAAACATCCTGTTTGCAACTAGGGCCCAAGTGCTGCCACTGATGGGGTGGGTGTCTGTGTGGCCCAATTTTTGGAAAAAAGGGAGACTCCGCTTGGAGTAACCCTTGCTTGCTGTGTTTTTAAAAGAAGCCAAGATGAACAGAGCTGGGATCAGGAAAGACTTTGCTACCTACCCCGGTGTCATCCTGGGGACGGATAAGAATGGCGTATTTTTGAATGTGCTTGATGCAAATGTAGCTGTGAAGTGTACAACTGGGGCACAACTGCTGCCACTGAAGGGGTGGGTGTGTGTGGGGCCCAATTTTTGGAAAAAAAGGAGACTCCGCTTGGAGTAACCCTTGCTTACATTGTTTTTAAAAGAAGCCAAGATGAACAGAGCTGGGATCAGGAAAGACTTTGCTACCTACCCCGGTGTCATCCTGGGGACGGATAAGAATGGCGTATTTTTGAATGTGCTTGATGCAAATCAAATCATCCTGTTTGCAACTAGGGCCCAAGTGCTGCCACTGATGGGGTGGGTGTCTGTGTGGCCCAATTTTTGGAAAAAAGGGAGACTCCGCTTGGAGTAACCCTTGCTTGCTGTGTTTTTAAAAGAAGCCAAGATGAACAGAGCTGGGATCAGGAAAGACTTTGCTACCTACCCCGGTGTCATCCTGGGGACGGTTAATTATGGCGTATTTTTGAATGTGCTTGATGCAAATCAAAACATCCTGTTTGCAACTAGGGCCCAAGTGCTGCCACTGATGGGGTGGGTGTCTGTGTGGCCCAATTTTTGGAAAAAAAGGAGACTCCGCTTGGAGTAACCCTTGCTTGCTGTGTTTTTAAAAGAAGCCAAGATGAACAGAGCTGGGATCAGGAAAGACTTTGCTACCTACCCCGGTGTCATCCTGGGGACGGATAAGAATGGCGTATTTTTGAATGTGCTTGATGCAAATGTAGCTGTGAAGTGTACAACTGGGGCACAACTGCTGCCACTGAAGGGGTGGGTGTGTGTGGGGCCCAATTTTTGGAAAAAAAGGAGACTCCGCTTGGAGTAACCCTTGCTTACATTGTTTTTAAAAGAAGCCAAGATGAACAGAGCTGGGATCAGGAAAGACTTTGCTACCTACCCCGGTGTCATCCTGGGGACGGTTAATTATGGCGTATTTTTGAATGTGCTTGATGCAAATCAAAACATCCTGTTTGCAACTAGGGCCCAAGTGCTGCCACTGATGGGGTGGGTGTCTGTGTGGCCCAATTTTTGGAAAAAAGGGAGACTCCGCTTGGAGTAACCCTTGCTTGCTGTGTTTTTAAAAGAAGCCAAGATGAACAGAGCTGGGATCAGGAAAGACTTTGCTACCTACCCCGGTGTCATCCTGGGGACGGTTAATTATGGCGTATTTTTGAATGTGCTTGATGCAAATCAAAACATCCTGTTTGCAAC
Organism: Anomaloglossus baeobatrachus; assembly: GCF_048569485.1. NCBI lineage: Eukaryota > Metazoa > Chordata > Amphibia > Anura > Aromobatidae > Anomaloglossus > Anomaloglossus baeobatrachus. Next base: position 576,235,789 of record NC_134353.1, on the reverse strand, counting down.
TAGGGCCCAAGTGCTGCCACTGATGGGGTGGGTGTCTGTGTGGCCCAATTTTTGGAAAAAAGGGAGACTCCGCTTGGAGTAACCCTTGCTTGCTGTGTTTTTAAAAGAAGCCAAGATGAACAGAGCTGGGATCAGGAAAGACTTTGCTACCTACCCCGGTGTCATCCTGGGGACGGATAAGAATGGCGTATTTTTGAATGTGCTTGATGCAAATGTAGCTGTGAAGTGTACAACTGGGGCACAACTGCTGCCACTGAAGGGGTGGGTGTGTGTGGGGCCCAATTTTTGGAAAAAAAGGAGACTCCACTTGGAGTAACCCTTGCTTACATTGTTTTTAAAAGAAGCCAAGATGAACAGAGCTGGGATCAGGAAAGACTTTGCTACCTACCCCGGTGTCATCCTGGGGACGGTTAATTATGGCGTATTTTTGAATGTGCTTGATGCAAATCAAAACATCCTGTTTGCAACTAGGGCCCAAGTGCTGCCACTGATGGGGTGGGTGTCTGTGTGGCCCAATTTTTGGAAAAAAGGGAGACTCCGCTTGGAGTAACCCTTGCTTGCTGTGTTTTTAAAAGAAGCCAAGATGAACAGAGCTGGGATCAGGAAAGACTTTGCTACCTACCCCGGTGTCATCCTGGGGACGGATAAGAATGGCGTATTTTTGAATGTGCTTGATGCAAATGTAGCTGTGAAGTGTACAACTGGGGCACAACTGCTGCCACTGAAGGGGTGGGTGTGTGTGGGGCCCAATTTTTGGAAAAAAAGGAGACTCCGCTTGGAGTAACCCTTGCTTACATTGTTTTTAAAAGAAGCCAAGATGAACAGAGCTGGGATCAGGAAAGACTTTGCTACCTACCCCGGTGTCATCCTGGGGACGGTTAATTATGGCGTATTTTTGAATGTGCTTGATGCAAATCAAAACATCCTGTTTGCAACTAGGGCCCAAGTGCTGCCACTGATGGGGTGGGTGTCTGTGTGGCCCAATTTTTGGAAAAAAGGGAGACTCCGCTTAGAGTAACCCTTGCTTGCTGTGTTTTTAAAAGAAGCCAAGATGAACAGAGCTGGGATCAGGAAAGACTTTGCTACCTACCCCGGTGTCATCCTGGGGACGGTTAATTATGGCGTATTTTTGAATGTGCTTGATGCAAATCAAAACATCCTGTTTGCAACTAGGGCCCAAGTGCTGCCACTGATGGGGTGGGTGTCTGTGTGGCCCAATTTTTTGAAAAAAGGGAGACTCCGCTTGGAGTAACCCTTGCTTGCTGTGTTTTTAAAAGAAGCCAAGATGAACAGAGCTGGGATCAGGAAAGACTTTGCTACCTACCCCGGTGTCATCCTGGGGACGGATAAGAATGGCGTATTTTTGAATGTGCTTGATGCAAATGTAGCTGTGAAGTGTACAACTGGGGCACAACTGCTGCCACTGAAGGGGTGGGTGTGTGTGGGGCCCAATTTTTGGAAAAAAAGGAGACTCCGCTTAGAGTAACCCTTGCTTACATTGTTTTTAAAAGAAGCCAAGATGAACAGAGCTGGGATCAGGAAAGACTTTGCTACCTACCCCGGTGTCATCCTGGGGACGGTTAATTATGGCGTATTTTTGAATGTGCTTGATGCAAATCAAAACATCCTGTTTGCAACTAGGGCCCAAGTGCTGCCACTGAAGGGGTGGGTGTCTGTGTGGCCCAATTTTTGGAAAAAAAGGAGACTCCGCTTGGAGTAACCCTTGCTTGCTGTGTTTTTAAAAGAAGCCAAGATGAACAGAGCTGGGATCAGAAAAGACTTTGCTACCTACCCCGGTGTCATCCTGGGGATGGATAAGAATGGCGTATTTTTGAATGTGCTTGATGCAAATGTAGCTGTGAAGTGTACAACTGGGGCACAACTGCTGCCACTGAAGGGGTGGGTGTGTGTGGGGCCCAATTTTTGGAAAAAAAGGAGACTCCGCTTGGAGTAACCCTTGCTTACATTGTTTTTAAAAGAAGCCAAGATGAACAGAGCTGGGATCAGGAAAGACTTTGCTACCTACCCCGGTGTCATCCTGGGGACGGATAAGAATGGCGTATTTTTGAATGTGCTTGATGCAAATCAAAACATCCTGTTTGCAACTAGGGCCCAAGTGCTGCCACTGATGGGGTGGGTGTCTGTGTGGCCCAATTTTTGGAAAAAAGGGAGACTCCGCTTGGAGTAACCCTTGCTTGCTGTGTTTTTAAAAGAAGCCAAGATGAACAGAGCTGGGATCAGGAAAGACTTTGCTACCTACCCCGGTGTCATCCTGGGGACGGATAAGAATGGCGTATTTTTGAATGTGCTTGATGCAAATGTAGCTGTGAAGTGTACAACTGGGGCACAACTGCTGCCACTGAAGGGGTGGGTGTGTGTGGGGCCCAATTTTTGGAAAAAAAGGAGACTCCGCTTAGAGTAACCCTTGCTTACATTGTTTTTAAAAGAAGCCAAGATGAACAGAGCTGGGATCAGGAAAGACTTTGCTACCTACCCCGGTGTCATCCTGGGGACGGTTAATTATGGCGTATTTTTGAATGTGCTTGATGCAAATCAAAACATCCTGTTTGCAACTAGGGCCCAAGTGCTGCCACTGATGGGGTGGGTGTCTGTGTGGCCCAATTTTTGGAAAAAAAGGAGACTCCGCTTGGAGTAACCCTTGCTTGCTGTGTTTTTAAAAGAAGCCAAGATGAACAGAGCTGGGATCAGGAAAGACTTTGCTACCTATCCCGGTGTCATCCTGGGGACGGATAAGAATGGCGTATTTTTGAATGTGCTTGATGCAAATGTAGCTGTGAAGTGTACAACTGGGGCACAACTGCTGCCACTGAAGGGGTGGATGTGTGTGGGGCCCAATTTTTGGAAAAAAAGGAGACTCCGCTTGGAGTAACCCTTGCTTACATTGTTTTTAAAAGAAGCCAAGATGAACAGAGCTGGGATCAGGAAAGACTTTGCTACCTACCCCGGTGTCATCCTGGGGACGGTTAATTATGGCGTATTTTTGAATGTGCTTGATGCAAATCAAAACATCCTGTTTGCAACTAGGGCCCAAGTGCTGCCACTGATGGGGTGGGTGTCTGTGTGGCCCAATTTTTGGAAAAAAGGGAGACTCCGCTTGGAGTAACCCTTGCTTGCTGTGTTTTTAAAAGAAGCCAAGATGAACAGAGCTGGGATCAGGAAAGACTTTGCTACCTACCCCGGTGTCATCCTGGGGACGGTTAATTATGGCGTATTTTTGAATGTGCTTGATGCAAATCAAAACATCCTGTTTGCAACTAGGGCCCAAGTGCTGCCACTGATGGGGTGGGTGTCTGTGTGGCCCAATTTTTGGAAAAAAGGGAGACTCCGCTTGGAGTAACCCTTGCTTGCTGTGTTTTTAAAAGAAGCCAAGATGAACAGAGCTGGGATCAGGAAAGACTTTGCTACCTACCCCGGTGTCATCCTGGGGACGGATAATTATGGCGTATTTTTGAATGTGCTTGATGCAAATCAAAACATCCTGTTTGCAACTAGGGCCCAAGTGCTGCCACTGATGGGGTGGGTGTCTGTGTGGCCCAATTTTTGGAAAAAAGGGAGACTCCGCTTGGAGTAACCCTTGCTTGCTGTGTTTTTAAAAGAAGCCAAGATGAACAGAGCTGGGATCAGGAAAGACTTTGCTACCTACCCCGGTGTCATCCTGGGGACGGTTAATTATGGCGTATTTTTGAATGTGCTTGATGCAAATCAAAACATCCTGTTTGCAACTAGGGCCCAAGTGCTGCCACTGATGGGGTGGGTGTCTGTGTGGCCCAATTTTTGGAAAAAAGGGAGACTCCGCTTGGAGTAACCCTTGCTTGCTGTGTTTTTAAAAGAAGCCAAGATGAACAGAGCTGGGATCAGGAAAGACTTTGCTACCTACCCCGGTGTCATCCTGGGGACGGATAAGAATGGCGTATTTTTGAATGTGCTTGATGCAAATGTAGCTGTGAAGTGTACAACTGGGGCACAACTGCTGCCACTGAAGGGGTGGGTGTGTGTGGGGCCCAATTTTTGGAAAAAAAGGAGACTCCGCTTGGAGTAACCCTTGCTTACATTGTTTTTAAAAGAAGCCAAGATGAACAGAGCTGGGATCAGGAAAGACTTTGCTACCTACCCCGGTGTCATCCTGGGGACGGTTAATTATGGCGTATTTTTGAATATGCTTGATGCAAATCAAAACATCCTGTTTGCAACTAGGGCCCAAGTGCTGCCACTAATGGGGTGGGTGTCTGTGTGGCCCAATTTTTGGAAAAAAGGGAGACTCCGCTTGGAGTAACCCTTGCTTGCTGTGTTTTTAAAAGAAGCCAAGATGAACAGAGCTGGGATCAGGAAAGACTTTGCTACCTACCCCGGTGTCATCCTGGGGACGGATAAGAATGGCGTATTTTTGAATGTGCTTGATGCAAATGTAGCTGTGAAGTGTACAACTGGGGCACAACTGCTGCCACTGAAGGGGTGGGTGTGTGTGGGGCCCAATTTTTGGAAAAAAAGGAGACTCCGCTTGGAGTAACCCTTGCTTACATTGTTTTTAAAAAAAGCCAAGATGAACAGAGCTGGGATCAGGAAAGACTTTGCTACCTACCCCGGTGTCATCCTGGGGACGGTTAATTATGGCGTATTTTTGAATGTGCTTGATGCAAATCAAAACATCCTGTTTGCAACTAGGGCCCAAGTGCTGCCACTGATGGGGTGGGTGTCTGTGTGGCCCAATTTTTGGAAAAAAGGGAGACTCCGCTTGGAGTAACCCTTGCTTGCTGTGTTTTTAAAAGAAGCCAAGATGAACAGAGCTGGGATCAGGAAAGACTTTGCTACCTACCCCGGTGTCATCCTGGGGACGGTTAATTATGGCGTATTTTTGAATGTGCTTGATGCAAATCAAAACATCCTGTTTGCAACTAGGGCCCAAGTGCTGCCACTGATGGGGTGGGTGTCTGTGTGGCCCAATTTTTGGAAAAAAGGGAGACTCCGCTTGGAGTCACCTTGCGGTGTTTTACATGACTTTAGTAGGGTGTGCCATGCCTATATCTGTGTGTCCTCCTCTTTTTCCTTGTCCAGCTGTTTTGTTTTCGCATGAGTATATGTCCTTGTCACTTTCCCATGTGTTTGAGTTGTTTGTCACCTTTTGGACACCTTTGAGGGTGTTTTCTAGGTGTTTTTCTGTGTTTGTGATTGCCTGCCATTGTTTCCTATTGGCTCGAGTTCGGTTCGTCGAACGTTCGACGAGCCGAACTCGAACGGGACCTCCGTTCGGCGAACCGACCTCGAGCCGAACCGGGACCGGTTCGCTCATCTCTACTCATGACTCTCTTCGGAACTATTTTTGTCCTCTTCTTATACTATTTCCCCATTGTCCTGGATTTATACAACCGTTTTCTTCTAATTATGGGCTGGTGTCCTGTTATGGGATATTTTATCTACCTACATCCTAGTTTTATAACACTCCAGCATGTTTACATTGCATACGACTACTCCTAATTACGCACGCGTGGTTATACACCACAGTATGGTATACTATCCTGCATACCCTTGTACTGGATGGTCCTTCATTAAGAAGATCACTGCGCAGGCGCTGCGTGCGTCCCGCTGTGGAACGCATGCAGTTGCTTTCTGCGCCTGTGTCATGCACTCTCCACCCTCCGGTCCAGACCCTCTCCTAGCGCGCACGTCCCGCATGCGTTCCACTGTGGAACGCTTGCTCTCACCCTTCACGCATGCGCCGCGTGCGCTCCACTCTGGAGCGCACGCTGTCACTCTCTCCTCCGAATTAATCCGATTATGTGCACCAGTGCACTGCAGTACGGAAACACATCATCGCGATAATTCCTCCCTACTGGCCCTCATTATATCAGGCTTTATAAACCCCCTGAACCACCAACACCCTGCCCGGCTCTCCTTCCTCATCCTTACACAGGTGGGCCACAAACTCTGGAATCGCTTACTACTCCACAAACTGTAAGTACTTACTCTGATGGTCCACACATTTTCTTTCAGAGGCTCAACATAGCCCTTTCCCCGCTAAGGAATTCTCTTCGGTAAGGCCCCCTCTATTTTTATATATCCTTACATATTCTACATTTTCCTGTATCATGCATACCTCATTGGTTGTTATTAATAGAGTATTGTTTTCACTTTAATCCTTTTGGTGATTCCCAGATCATAACCAAAACTCCCTGTATCATTCTTACCTTTAAGTTACATATACACCACGGGCCACACCATCTCCATCACCACTTTTGTGGATTAGGACTTCCTGCAACCCCTGGTATGTCATCCTTTTGTTAGCAACAGCTCCTCTTTAATATTTTTCCTGCCATTTTTTATTTCATACCTTCCTTTTTTGTTTTACCTTAGCCCTTGAGCTCCTGGCAATTTTGCAGTCTGTTGCAATTGACCGATGGTCTTTTTGTGAGATTGGTCTTTATGTGAGATTGGACCTATACACTCATTCTTATGGTATGTTCACATTATTTTTACCTTGTTCCCAATTCACGTCCACAATCATTGATTATACATTGTATGATTCCAGAGCAGGTGACCCCACTCACCTTACCTCTCCAGGCTCTGCACTCCTTCATCTACATTGGGTAAAACCTCTCCCCCTCTTCTGTATACGTAATTTTTCTCCCCCTTCCCCCCTTTTTTTGGATGTCCCTCTTAACACTTTTTTTCTTTTCCTATATATACCGCCATATATACCTTACAGAAGTTACCTATTCACCTTGGACACTATCCAGCGATATACCAACCTCTCTTTGTCTTCTTTTGTTTATTCCTAAGGTGGGTCCTATATAAGTTTCACTATTCCTCTAGCCATTACATGACTTCTTTCTCTAAATCCCTGTTTTCTATTTACCTATCCTAGGTATACTAAAAACACAGTCTGACATTCATCCCATGTGGATATTACATTGTGTACACGTACCTCATAGGTATGTTTTTCGTGCATGTTTTTGCATCTTTTTGTCTGTGTACTTTTGGTTATATTTTCTCAGATTCTCATCACCTCATGGAGGACAGAAATGTATAAGTTGATTCATACTAGTTCATGTAACAATGTCAGATTAACTCTTGTATGTCTTTAACATCATGTCTCAAATCATAAAAAAAATTTCTTTGTTATACTTAAATATCATGTTGTATGATTGTAACTTTTTGTTTTATTTTATTTCTTTTGTATAGAACCATTGTCCTTGAAAAAGACCCCTAAAGGGTCGATACGTTGGACTTTTTTCTTTCATACAAATACCTTATTAATAAACAACGTGAGTTATTGACTACAGAGATTGCTCCTTCTTCTTTTTCTTGGTGTACCAAAGCTTACTTTTGGAGGATTTGCATGCATTTTTGCTTCATGGCACCCGCTAATATTTGTAGTTGAGACAGGTCTGACTATTATATTATGCACCTACCTAACCCCCCACCGAAAGCGCCAGCATCCCCTTTCAGAGCGAAGTGACCCCGGGCCCAGAGGCGCTCGAGCCACCCACCAACGAGCCCGGCCGAGCGCAGGGCGGTACATTTACTCATCAGGATATTAGATTTCCTCTGCAGATTCATCCAGCGACTAAAGAGTATGAGGTCTTGGCACCTGATCGATGTGAGCGGTGATAGAACTATCTCATTACAGAAGGGGGTGAGGAATGGATGAGCCAGATATAAGAGCTGCACCTTCTTGGACAGGCATATACCCATGAAGTGATCCCCGCTATATAGCAGAGGAGGAGAATCTGTATAGAGTAACAAGAAGGAAATCAAGTGTTTCATTGTGAATTCAGCTTGAGGCCTAGAAAGTAAGAGCTTTAGGTCCCTCACATGATTCAGGTAAGAGATTCAGCCTACAGAAGGGACAGCTTGCAGCAGTGACATAGTCATGTGTGTTACGGGGGGCTGTCTGATAATAAAACCTAAAGGAATGTCAGACAGTCAGGGTCCACCGTGCAAAGACTCTGCTGCAGACTATGGCAGAGGATAAGGGGTATATAAGTGTACCACTGTAAATAATAATAGCACAAGTGCAGAGTGCAATACCTCTGTTAAACTCACAGAGGAATATAATTAGAAAATAAAGCAATTCCTCCCTTACTTGGAGGGCGTGTGGAATGGTCTCTGTTAAAGATCACAGAGACAAAAGCAGTTAGTGTGAAATGGCACCTACCTAGGTCCGTTCCTCCAGTGGTGCCAGGAGACGGACAGCAGCGTAAGCCGCACAAAGCTCCTACCTGCGTTCGCTCCACTAGTGTGCGAGGACACGAACCACTAGATATGGCACCTGCCTAGGTCTGCTCTTCTACTGGTGCAAAAGAGACGGACAGCAGCATAAGCCGCACAAAGCTCCTACCTCTGTTCGCTCCCCTAGTGTGCGAGGATACGAACAACTGCCAGACGCAGTATAAGGAACGTTACCCTAGCGGCAACGTCCACCTACGAGTAGAATCACAAGGCCCAGCCGGACCTTGTGCCTCAGGCACCTGTCTATGTCCGCTCCACTAAGAGGTAAGGATACGGACTGCAGCCGAAGCTGTAAGGTATAAGAACGCTACCCTGCCGGTAGCGCTCACCTAACATAGACAGAGAGATGCCTAGAGGGACGTGCACAGGGCATCTACCCTCATGCATGAACCAAGAGGACTGCGCGCCGGGCAGCGTGCGTCAGGGTCTTATATAGACTCTGTGCCTCATCCAAGATGGAGGACACCAGAGCCAATCCGCTGCCAGAATGACAGCAATATGGGGAGATAAGGTATGCACACCAGTGACTATGCAAGGGGAATACATGGAATAGCAGAAACTGCTGTGTGAATACTGACATGAAAAATTCAATAGCTACATGTAAGAATGAAATGTGAAAAATGGAATCTGCATTACTGCCATGAATATATGAATTAAGAGAAATTTAGCTACTGAATTGATCAATGCAATAGAGCCCCAACACTACGCCAAAGTATTTCTCTACGTTGGGGTCCCTAGCTTGTGTGTGTCCTCTCATGCAGTTAAAAAACTTACCGTGTATGGGAAGCTGAGACCCAGGCTATATATACGATGTGGATTGGCAATAGGTGTGTATGGGGAGGGTTCACAAACGAAAAACAACTAACAAATAAGAAATAACGTTTGGAACTCCATTCTATGTCTGAACTGGGTGCAAAAACCTAAAAAACATCACTATGGGGAGATAAGGTATGCACACCAGTGACTATGCAAGGGGAATACATATAATAGCAGAAACTGCTGTGTGAATACTGACATGAAAAATTCAATAGCTCCATGTAAGAATGAAATGTGAAAAATGGAATCTGCATTACTGCCATGAATATATGAATCAAGAGAAATTTAGCTACTGAATTGATCAATGCAATAGAGCCCCAACACTACGCCAAAGTATTTCTCTACGTTGGGGTCCCTAGCTTGTGTGTGTCCTCTCATGCAGTTAAAAAACTTACCGTGTATGGGAAGCTGAGACCCAGGCTATATATACGATGTGGATTGGCAATAGGTGTGTGTGGGGAGGGTTCCCAAACGAAAAACAACTAACAAATAAGAAATAACGTTTGGAACTCCATTCTATGTCTGAACTGGGTGCAAAAACCTAAAAAACATCACTATGGGGAGATAAGGTATGCACACCAGTGACTATGGAAGGGGAATACATGAAATAGCAGAAACTGCTGTGTGAATACTGACATGAAAAATTCAATAGCTACATGTAAGAATGAAATGTGAAAAATGGAATCTGCATTACTGCCATGAACATATGAATCAAGAGAAATTTAGCTACTGAATTGATCAATGCAATAGAGCCCCAACACTACGCCAAAGTATTTCTCTACGTTGGGGTCCCTAGCTTGTGTGTGTCCTCTCATGCAGTTAAAAAACTTACCGTGTATGGGAAGCTGAGACCCAGGCTATATATACGATGTGGATTGGCAGTATTCACACAGCAGTTTCTGCTATTACATGTTTTCCCCTTGCATAGTCACTGGTGTGCATACCTTATCTCCCCATAGTGATGTTTTTTAGGTTTTTGCACCCAGTTCAGACATAGAATGGAGTTCCAAACGTTATTTCTTATTTGTTAGTTGTTTTTCGTTTGGGAACCCTCCCCACACACACCTATTGCCAATCCACATCGTATATATAGCCTGGGTCTCAGCTTCCCATACACGGTAAGTTTTTTAACTGCATGAGAGGACACACACAAGCTAGGGACCCCAACGTAGAGAAATACTTTGGCGTAGTGTTGGGGCTCTATTGCATTGATCAATTCAGTAGCTAAATTTCTCTTTATTCATATATTCATGGCAGTAATGCAGATTCCATTTTTCACATTTCATTCTTACATGTAGCTATTGAATTTTTCATGTCAGTATTCACACAGCAGTTTCTGCTATTACATGTATTCCCCTTGCATAGTCACTGGTGTGCATACCTTATCTCCCCATAGTGATGTTTTTTAGGTTTTTGCACCCAGTTCAGACATAGAATGGAGTTCCAAACGTTATTTCTTATTTGTTAGAATGACAGCAATGACGTCACGCTGGCCTATCACCGAGCAAAGCGTCACAAGCACATGACCAGCGACCAATCGGCATAGAAGGTGTCAGAGGCATGTGACCACGTGTCACAAGCACATGACCAGTGGCCAATCAGCTTAGAAGGTGTCAGAGACATGTGACCTCGTGTCAGCGATGATGTCACCCGCACATGTGCAATGGCTCCAAGATAGGTCTCCAGCGCTTGCACATGTGCAGTAGCAAGAAATCCGGACATAGTCTCCAGAGCTTGCACATGTGCAGTAGCAAGAAATCCGGACATAGTCTCCAGAGCCACAGCAACCGTAACAATGTGATTGTGCTAATTTAAAGTCCTGGAATATTGAGAGAATTCCAGTACTGACAGAGAGAGACAACTTGAGGGACAGCAGAGATTGGAGGTAGGACATGCAGTCCCCTCCAACAAGGTTATCTGCCACCGGGCCATGCTTGATATATGCTCCCCTGACTTGAGTGCCCACGCCTGGGTACAGCATTGTAGAAGAAATCACCAACTGGGTAGACCTGAGGCCCAAATGTGGCAGTACTGATCCCACAAAAATGGACTATAGTCTGAAATGATTCTTTGGCTCAAGTGGTGCAATAGCGCTGAGACAGTAAAGTTTTGGATTCAGAATTTTAATTCTGCGTCTGGCTGTTATTACTTCTACACCATCTTTACATACCCACTGAGTTTTTGTAAAGTATTTCCATAGTGCTGATTGTCACCTCCGCGTCCTGATGATGAATGCCCGCTGGTTTAGGTGTCTATTGAAGTGGAGGAAGTGAACTGTGTATGGTGTATTTTGGTTCATTCATACATTTATCTTAAATACCCTTACCAACTGAGTAATATCTAATTTAATATTGGAGATTTTGGACACACAATTGGATCTCGACTGGTGGGAGAATTATTAAATATAACTGCAACTGCACTTTAGGCCTCTGCCACACTCACGTGCCTCTGGTACGTGTGTGCCTTTTTTTTCACGTACCGGAGACACGGGCCCACGTGGTCCTATGTATTGTTATTGTTTTGGACACATGTAAGTATTCAGGAACGGAACGTGTGTCCGTTCTGTGCTTATGTGTGTCCGTTTTTTAAATACGCTGACATGTCCGTGTTGCTCCGGCAGCACAGGTGTCACACGGCCCTCACCCGTACCACATGGATGTAGTGTGGATGCGGGCCAGTGTGACACGCGCCGGAGAAAGACACGTGTCAGTGTAAGAATAATAAAAACACACTCACCTCCACCAGCCCTGTAGTCTCTGCCGCGGCTGTTACCTGCATCCGTCCCCCAGTGAATTTGAGCAATGCTTCTTCTTCACTGGGGGCCGGAAGCAGCGTCAGCAGGGCGTGGCTTTGGCCGGACGCTGTCATTCAGCACCACAGACAGCGACGGATGATGCAGGTTTTCCGTTCTCCGTGTGTTATTACGTATAACACACGGAGAACACGTACGTGCCATAAACACGGCACATAGGGAACAAACCACCCCTTTAACACGTACGTGACAAAAACGTTACGTTTTGTCACGTAAGTGTGGCAGAGGCCTTAAAGAGGGACAGATTCCTGTGTTCTAGATTCCACTTACGTGTTAATTAAATTAGTTTTTCAGCAACATTTTGGTGTGAATGAACTTCATACCTTAGGGCTCTATGCAAGTGACAAAACGCATTAATATTGGAAGAATCTAACGAGATACAACAATAATTAAAAAAATCATTTGAAGATGAGACTAATCTCTGTGAGAATGCAAATCGTATACAGTACACAAAATATTTAGCCTTAAAGATTATTTAAGTACATTCTTAACCACAATGAGAGAAGGTAAACATTTTTAAGCAGAGCTCCCGGGGACATATTTGAGAGCTTTATTCTATTGCAGATAACAACTTCATTTTCTATCTTTTTTTTTTTTTTTTTTAAATCAGTCTGTGCAACAACCTAGATACAGTTAGGTCCAGAAATATTTGGACAGTGACACGAGTTTTGTTATTTTAGCTGTTTACAAAAACATGTTCAGAAATACAATTATATATATAATATGGGCTGAAAGTGCACACTCCCAGCTGCAATATGAGAGTTTTCACATCCAAATCGGAGAAAGGGTTTAGGAATCATAGCTCTGTAATGCATAGCCTCCTCTTTTTCAAGGGACCAAAAGTAATTGGACAAGGGACTCTAAGGGCTGCAATTAACTCTGAAGGCGTCTCCCTCGTTACCTGTAATCAATGAAGTAGTTAAAAGGTCTGGGGTTGATTACAGGTGTGTGGTTTTGCATTTGGAAGCTGTTGCTGTGACCAGACAACATGCGGTCTAAGGAACTCTCAATTGAGGTGAAGCAGAACATCCTGAGGCTGAAAAAAAAGAAAAAATCCATCAGAGAGATAGCAGACATGCTTGGAGTAGCAAAATCAACAGTCGGGTACATTCTGAGAAAAAAGGAATTGACTGGTGAGCTTGGGAACTCAAAAAGGCCTGGGCGTCCACAGATGACAACAGTGGTGGATGATCGCCGCATACTTTCTTTGGTGAAGAAGAACCCGTTCACAACATCAACTGAAGTCCAGAACACTCTCAGTGAAGTAGGTGTATCTGTCTCTAAGTCAACAGTAAAGAGAAGACTCCATGAAAGTAAATACAAAGGGTTCACATCTAGATGCAAACCATTCATCAATTCCAAAAATAGACAGGCCAGAGTTAAATTTGCTGAAAAACACCTCATGAAGCCAGCTCAGTTCTGGAAAAGTATTCTATGGACAGATGAGACAAAGATCAACCTGTACCAGAATGATGGGAAGAAAAAAATTTGGAGAAGAAAGGGAACGGCACATGATCCAAGGCACACCACATCCTCTGTAAAACATGGTGGAGGCAACGTGATGGCATGGGCATGCATGGCTTTCAATGGCACTGGGTCACTTGTGTTTATTGATGACATAACAGCAGACAAGAGTAGCCGGATGAATTCTGAAGTGTACCGGGATATACTTTCAGCCCAGATTCAGCCAAATGCCGCAAAGTTGATCGGACAGCGCTTCATAGTACAGATGGACAATGACCCCAAGCATACAGCCAAAGCTACCCAGGAGTTCATGAGTGCAAAAAAGTGGAACATTCTGCAATGGCCAAGTCAATCAGCAGATCTTAACCCAATTGAGCATGCATTTCACTTGCTCAAATCCAGACTTAAGACGGAAAGACCCACAAACAAGCAAGACCTGAAGGCTGCGGCTGTAAAGGCCTGGCAAAGCATTAAGAAGGAGGAAACCCAGCGTTTGGTGATGTCCATGGGTTCCAGACTTAAGGCAGTGATTGCCTCCAAAGGATTCGCAAGAAAATATTGAAAATAAAAATATTTTGTTTGGGTTTGGTTTATTTGTCCAATTACTTTTGACCTCCTAAAATGTGGAGTGTTTGTAAAGAAATGTGTACAATTCCTACAATTTCTATCAGATATTTTTGTTCAAACCTTCAAATTAAACGTTACAATCTGCACTTGAATTCTGTTGTAGAGGTTTCATTTCAAATCCAATGTGGTGGCATGCAGAGCCCAACTCGCGAAAATTGTGTCACTGTCCAAATATTTCTGGACCTAACTGTATATAACTACACTTATATCCCTTATTTTGTAACTGCTTTTCAAATGCATTGCCCAGTCACTATAGGACTAAGTAAAGGAGTTAAACAAAAGTGAAAAAAAATGTAAAAAAAAATAGAAAATAAAGAACAAAAAAATGACACCAATAAATGTGTATATGTTTTGTAAACACAAAAAATCCAAATAAGTACACGTATTTGGTCTCACCACGTCTAGACCAACTCAATATATAAAACTGTCACACTTAATGCCTTCAATGAACACTATAAAAAATAAAAAGAAACATAGAATAAACTGTCTTTTCATCATTGAGCTAAAAAAAGTGAAATAAAACATGATCAAAAATTCATATGTAAATAAAAATAGAACACAACAATGCAAAAACTATTTTTTTCAATAAAATTGTTTTTATTGCATAAAAGCAGGAAACATTAGAAAACTATACGAATGTGGTATCGCTGTATACTAACCCAAAGAATAAAGCTGTCTTTATCACTTTTGTGACATAGTGAATGGTGTAAAAAGAATAAAATAAAATAAATAAATGAAAATAAAAGAATTCCTGAATTGCTGCTTCTTCTTGATTCTGCCTCACAAAAAGCAGAATAGAAAGTGATAAAAAATGTATTTGGCCCAAAATGGTACCAATAAAAACTCTAACTAATGTCCACAAGAAAAATAAAAAAACCTATAGCCTTCAAAATTTGGTGATGCAAAATACATTTATTTTGTAAAAAAACATTTTTAAGTTTGATAGTAGACAAACCTATAAAAAACCCTTTATAAATCTGGTATTGTTTTTGAGCATCGACTTGAAGAATATAGCCTTACAAACACTTATGAACGGCTTAAAAAAAAAGATAGCAATTATTTAACTGTTTTTGATTTGTTCATTCTGTCTCCCAAAGATTGTAGTAAGGCTCTGCTCACATTTATTCTGCGCTCTATGTTGAGTACTTATATCGAGGTTCCAGTGTAAATGTCTAAAAAATGTGATTCAGACAAAATTCCCAACAGTAAAGTCACTGTAAGAGCTCATGCGCACGTAACTGCAGAATATTCTGCAGCGATTTGACAGCACATGTGCGCGTCAAATCACTGCCGAAAGACTGCATAATGAATGCAGTTTTTTTGTTCAAAAAAGCCGATTTCATGCGCTATGGCTGCTGCCTCTCCCATAGACAGAGTGGGAGCTGCATCAAGAGCGCATAAATAATTGACATGCTGCTTTTATGAATGCACGGATTTGAGTCAAAATTTTAGCACCCAAATCGCTGCATTCATAAAAGCATTGTGCGCTCGTCTCATGCACAATCTTCATAGATTGTGCAGGGGACGCAGGACGCATGCATTTAAGCTGCAGTGCTATACGCAGCATAAATGCGTGTGAGTAAGCAACGTGTGCATGAGCCCTAATGAGGAAGAAGAAGTCACTTTAAACTCCTTTCTTTTTTGTGGTTCAACCATGTCCATATTTTTTGTGTATTTTTAAGAGTGCGCAAAAGTGCAGTCAACAACCGTTTTTTGCACTATTGAAAAAAGCTTATTTCTGGCAGTTTTAATTTTTTTTCCTTTATGCTGTTTACCAATTGGACTAATTTGTTTTCATAGAGCGGACATTTCTGAACTCAGCAATACCAAATATTTTTTATTGTTTTATATTTAATGGAGCAAAAAGGTGGTAAATTGAACTTTTGTGGGGGGTTTTATATTTTGAAAACTTTTTCTCCTCACTCTTTATTGTATTTACTAGTCCCTTTAAGGAACTTCAAGCTGCGATCATCTGATCACTTGTGCTTTACAGAACAGTGCATCAGCACTGTTCTATACACAGTAGGAAAAATACACAGGTTATAATACACAGGAAAATACACAGTAGTGAAAATCCCTCCTACAAAGAGGTCTGTAAATGTTATCGTAGGTGTTATGATCCGGAACCATGGAAGACCACCACAAATCATTGGTAAAAGGTGACAAGAGCATTGGCAACTAATCTGGCCGCCATCCCCTTACTAACCATCACAACTAGAAGTAGCTGAGGGGTGAACTAACATCCTGTGCACCGCGAACCCAGCCGGAGAACTAACTATCCTAAAGGTAGGAAAGATGAATAACTCTCTGCCTCAGAAAATAGACAAGAATAGCTAGCCCCCCACATTCAAAGACTGCGGTGATATAGGAAAAAACACAATACACAGGTAGATGACAGGATTAGCAAAAGGTGAGGCCCCCGCTGACTAAAATAGGAAAGACAGGAAAGGGACTGATGGTGGCCAGAGAAAAACCCTGCAAAATACCAACTTCCTGATAGTACAAAAAGGCCCTCAGATCGCACAATCTGAACTTCTTCCTATACCAGGTGCCCTTGTCATACCAATGAACAGAAAACAAGAATCATAACAAAGTCAACGAGCCACAAACACATGGACTCAAAGGAGCTATACTCCACACAGAACTGCAGGGAGTTCCTCAACAATCCACTAAGGGGGAAAATCCCTGCAAGCAAATACACTGAAACCAACCACAGCAAATGACAAACCCAAATAAACAAAAGAACCAGACAATAAATAAAGAGCAAGCACTTATCTGGGGAAGATGTGGTATAGAGCAGGATTAAGCAGGCTGGAGATACAAAGAACAACTGACATCCGGCAACAGCCTGCAATCAGACCAGGATTTAAATAAGCAGAGAGTTAGCAAAGGAAACACCCACTGCACAACACACCTGGTCCAAACCATTCCTGGCCACCAGAGGGAGCCTCCCAGCAGACAAAACATAACTAACATTCACAACACGTAGGTACACTTCATCTGTGACAGGCAGTAATATGGAAGCCCTCTATATTTCCATTAACAGATGACAGACGTTAGTGGTGACTTGTATTTTTGTGAGTTGAGTTGAATGCTATTTGGTGGCGATTTGCATACAGAACATTTTGGATCAGTTGCCATTTATCCTGTGCTCTAGGTTGAACACTTACATCAGGGATACCATCTATACCTCCAAAATACATGATTCTAGTGAAACCTCCGATGTATTTGTGACGCCCTGGCCTATCAGGTCGTCACGGGGTATTGTGCAATCTGCCCTCTGTGCAATATCCACCTCCTCCTTGGTTACGGGTCCCTAACTTTTGGTGTTGCCAAAACCAGCTAATCAAAATCCTAGGAACACTCTGCACCACACCCACCAGACACACCAGTGGACGGCCTGAGTGGAATAGGGTCGCCCACTTGGGGGGTTGGTAAGGGGAGGTCAGGAGTGTCAAGAGGAGGCCAGTGTAGTGTTGGAAGTGAAGGAGAGAGGAGCCGGGCTCCTTGGAAGTAACTAGATGGCAGACGGTGGTCTGGGACTAGTTAGAGCTGGACCCCTGGTCACAGGGGATCGTGACAAGGGGCACGGTATTGTTGAGGAGGACAGCAGGAAGTCTTGTACCATCACTGGGACCAGGGCACAATGAGGTACGTGGACCCTAGGTCAGGAAGTAGCTTCAGGCAACCTGACAATTCACCCGACGAGAACGGAGACTTCAAGATCCGCTCTCCACCCGCTCCAGAATCGGAGTACTAGTGCAACAAGGGGGATAGGACTTTCCACAAAACGGTCCAGGAAATCTCAAGCGTGAACCCTGAGAGCAAGCTCCCACAGTTAGCCACACTGGGGAGCAGGACCCGACTAGTTTCAAGTTACCGGGGCCAACCAATAAGCAGACTAAGTGCCAGGGAAAAGGTCACAGATCATCAGGCAACACGACCGGGACGGGATCCAAACGTGCTCCCCTCAGCGGCAGCGGTGTCCAGAACTTTGGTTTACCAAGTTGTTGGTGTCAGCTTCATGGACTGAATGAGTACACAACTGACCCTTCCACCCCTCAACGGCACTTTTCAACCCCATCACCAAGTCCCGGGGCATTCCCCCATACCCGTGGAGGGTCGCAACACCTGGCTGCCCCCTGTCATCACCCCGGGTACTCCAATGGCAGCGGTGGTACTCCAACCTTACCACGCACCACGGGTGACGTCACAAACTGTAGATACACCATCCCCTATAAATATCCCCTTCATTTGAGCCGCACGACCCCCGGGTCCGGACGCCCCTCGAGGCACCGTGGATCCGGATCCGAGCAGCTCGGCTGCTGACGTGGGGGCGGCACATATTCATCTACTAATGAGGCAGCAGAGTTACTCAAGACTCTGTTTGGCTTCTGTTCAGCAGTGTCCATCTTTTCAAAGGTGATGAAAAACTGTTAGGCTATGTGTCCACGCTGCGGAAAATGCGCGGATTTTGCCGCGGATTTCTCGTGTAAAAGCCGCGGATTTCCTGAAAATTTGCAGCTCAGGTACTTCCCAGCCATTTCTATGGCATTTTGGAAATGCTGTGCCCATGCTGCGGATTTTTCCGCAGCGGATTTCGTGCGGATTTTGATCCGGAAAAATCTGAAATATGTCAATTATTGTTGCGGATTTTCATCCGGATTTTGGCTTAAAAATTGGGGGAAAAAAAAATCCGCAACAAAATCCGCATCAAATCCGCGGCAATTCCGCGGTAAATCCGCGGCAAATCCGCACCTTTGAAAAGGTGCAGATTTTGCGGGAAAGCCGCGGATTTTGATGCAGAAAAATCCGCAGCTACATTCTCCCGTGGACACATAGCCTAAATGACCGCACTTTGTGCACGTCAAAAAAGATATGTAAAAAGATGGGCATCGCTGCACCACAGGCCAGACAGTTCTAAGTGACTCCCTTAGCTTCATTACAGTGAATTTTCTATAGGGAATTTTGTCTCAATCACGTTTTCCAGAGATTTACACATAATCCCAGATGTAAGGACTCAGCATATTGAGCAGGATAAATATAAGCCGCACCGTACTGCGATCTTTGTGAGTCAGAATGAACAAATAAACAGTTGAAAAATTAGCTTTTTTATTTATTTTTTATACTGTACGCCATTCATTATAAATGAGAGGGTGGATTTATTCCTTTATTCAGGTCAATATGATTACAACAAGGTTTCTATTTTTTTTATGGGTTTGGCTACTATCATGTTAAAAAATGCCTTTTTACAAAATAAACATTTTTGCATTGCTGAGTTTTGAAGGCTATAATTTTTGTGATAAGACAGTTTTATTCTTCAGGTAAGTATGATTACAGCAATTCTGAGAGCTAAAGCTTTTTTATTTTTTGGCTGACGGAGCTGTATAGTGCCTTGTTGTTTGTGGGAGAAGACGATGTTTTCAGCGGTTCCATTTTTATATGATTTTTTATCACATTTTATTCTACTTTTTTGTCAGCTGTATGATGAAAACACAGTTTTTGCTACGTTTTTTATTTATTTTGTTTTGCTGTATTCACTGAAGGAGTTAACTAATGTGACAGTTTTATAAATAAGGCTGTTACGGATGCGACAATATGAAATGTGTATTTTTTTGTTTATTTTTTACTTAAATTTACTTATTTATTGGAAATTGTTTTTCTTTTTGTTTTTTATTTTCATTTTTTTTTCATAGTTTTACAAATTTTTTAAAACTTTTTTTTTTTACGTAGTCCCTTTATGGGACATTAGCTTTCAGTGATGTGGATCTGGCATGGTGTGCAAGGCTTTTCATAGCAGGGTAACCAGGGGTTCGTAATGGTGACAACCCAGGGTTAGCATGGCAGCGATCAGGTCCCTGTGATCGCATTTCAGGCATCCGATCACTCAGGAGAGGATTATGATCTTCTCCCTGCCACCTGAATGCTGCAATCACTATTGATCGCATCATGGGTGGACGGACCCACCATTCTATTCTGAGCCTGGTACAGAGTACCCTAAGAAAGCCTGATGCAGAGTGCCCTAACATAGCATGGTGCACAGTACCCTAATTAAGCGTGATGCATAGTTCCATAACAGAGTCTGGTGCAGGGTGCTGTAACACCCTAATAAAGAATGGAGCAGAGTGCCCTAATAGAGCCTGATGTAGAGTGCCTTGACAGAGCCTGGTTCATAGAACCCTAATAGAGCCTGGTGCAGAATGGGCTAATAAAGCCTGGTGCAGGATGCCTTAACAGAGCTTGGTGCATAGTACCCATATATAGCCTGGTGCACAGTACCCTAATTGAGCCTGGTGCAGAGTGCCCTAACAGAGCCTGATGCACAATACCCTTATAGAATCTGTTCAAGACTAGATTGCCTTAATAGAGACTGCTGCAGAGTGCCCTAACAGAGTCTTTTGCACTATACCCTAATAGAACCTGGTGCACAGAATACTAATAAAGCCTGGTGCACAGTACCATAATTGAACCTGTTGCAGAGTGCCCTATCAGATCCTCCTTCAGGGTACCCTAATAAAGACTGGGGAGCAGTACCCTATTTGAGCCTGGTGCAGAGTGCCCTAACAGAGCCTGGTGTAAGGTGCCCTAGCAGAGCCTGGTGCAGGGTGCCTCAATAGAGCCTGGTGCATTGCACAGTAGCCTAAAAAAGTCTGATGCAGAGTGCCCTAACAGAGCCTGGTGCAGGGTCCCTAAAAGAGCCTGGTACAGGGTGTATTACTAGAGCCTGGTGCACAGTACCTTAATTGAGCCTGGTGCAGTGTGCCCTAAAAGAACCTAGTGCACAGTACCCTAATAGAGTCTGGTGCACAGTACCCTAATTGAGCCTGGGGCACAGTGCCTTAACAGGGTCTGGTACAGAATGCCATAACAGAGCCTAGTGCATAGTGCATAGTGCCATAACAGAGCCTGGTGCAGTGTGCTCTAACAGAGCATGGTGCACAATACCCTAATAGAGCCTGATGCAGAGTGCTCTAATTGAGCCTGGTGCAGAATGCCCTCTAGAGCCTGGTTCAGAGTGCTCTAACAGAGCCTTGTCCAAGGTGCCCTAATTGAGCCTAGTGCAGAGTGCCCTAACAGAGCCTGGTGCAAAGTGCTCTAACATAGCCTGGCACAGAGTGCCCTAACAGAGCGGTGCACGGTGCCCTACCCCAATTCAGCCTGGTGTAGATTGCCCTAACAGAGCCTGGTGCACAGTACCCTAATAGACACTGGTGCACAGCATCCTAATTGAGGATGGTGCAAGGTGCATTAACAGAGCCTGGTGCACCCTAATAAAACCTGGTGCAAGGTGCCCTAATTGACCCTTGTGCACAGTACCCTAGCAAAGCCTGGTGAAGAGTACAATAACAGTGCAATAATCTGTTGGGCACTCTCTCTCTCTTTTATCTTTTGCATTTTTTGGGGTATAAGAATAAGAAAGAATAAAGAGAGCATCAAATAAGTGACATGAATGTGACCATAGTGCTGCTGCTGGTAGTGTAGCTTATGCAGAGGAGGAGACGTGGTTGATCTGCGCCTGCTGAGAGCCCAACTGAAAGACCTTCCTCTGGTGCGACAGGACGTTTCGCATAATTTCATAGGCCCGGGTACTTCTGGACAAATGGTCAGGCCAGAACAAGCAGAGGCAGTTTTAGATTGGATGGCTGAGTGGGCCTTCAGTTTCTTCGCCTTGTCTTCTATTCACTCCGCTGCTGAAAGGGAAGACTTTGTACCTGCGGCCCATGGGAAACTGTCTTCCATCTCAAACTCTTGCAGATTAGCCAAACAGTCTGAGCTCCAAATCATATAGCAGTCACCTCAGCTTTTGGATGACTGCAGTAGCTGAGGTTCCGTGGGCCATCCACTTGGCACTGCCCGAAAAGTGGAAGAGATTGAGTGCACTGATGCCCAACCACTTGTGTTTGAGAATGAGTACGTGGGACTATTAGTGCATATGGTCAACAGACCACTGTAGTACATCTCAGATGATGACAAAACACAGGTGATAACTGCTGCAGCTTTCTGAAATGTGCAGACAGGCAAGGAAGGCAGGGGGAGGATTGGTTGGAAGATGATGTGGGGGAGGATGAGGTACTAAGCCTCTCTTTGCATGAAGTACATCTTACTGACGTACATAGTTTGGAGGAAGAGGCGATAGTTATGCATCCCCAGCTGCACATCAAAAGATTAGTGGCCGGCCCCCAGCCAATACGTCGGCTGCTATCGCCCACTGTGCCGACCAACTGAGCACACCAAAGCTAGCTCAAAGGAGTTCCCTGAAATGACATTTCCTCAGCCAATGCGCTGACGACAAGACACGGGTAGTTTGCACTCTGTGCCGTCAGAGCTTGAAGAGACAAAAAAGACAGTTGCACTCAGCAGAGTTAAGGCATGCAAACCATGAATGTAAGAATATAGACATGCATTGCTGCTAAAGGAAATCTGAGAAAAAAAATAGATATTTAGTATACAATAATGGCCATTCCTTTATCTAAACAGTAGCCACGTCAAGGTAATCTCATATTACTTGGTACCTACACTGAACTGAAGCCTCTCTCTGGGTTTTAAAAACCTCCATGTGTATGGGCAAGTAGGAACCTGCTAATGTGGAGCCCCTGAGGCTTCAACGCCATAGGGTATTGCATCTGACTTAAGGTGCAATACTCATCCTGGGTAAAGAACCGGTTAACCACTGTTTTTTAATTAAACAACACACACAGCTCAGGCACTTTCCCCGCTGGAACTGAGCTAAAGGTGGTCACCATAACAACGGGTTTTTCCCAGCCACAAGTGAGTCATCTGGAAGGTGAGGGCAGCACAGGGGAAGTGAGAGAACACACACTTGTGACTTTAGAACAGTCTGAGACTCAGAACAACAATGTCACTGTGGAGATTGCTTCAGAGCTTCCACAGTTAGGACCAGGCAGACTGGAAATAGCAGGGGACGACAGTGGAGGAGCTGGCTCCTGTGGAACGAAGGAGAAACACGGTTGCCGAGGGGAGAGCTTCATTGCTCCCTTGGAACTGGAGCAGTGCAGAGTGCAGAGCCCTAGGGTTGAACATACTCTACGTTGACCACCAGAATCTGCCGTACAGGGGGATTCCACGTCCCTCTGGCCACCCCAAGATCCCGGAGCACAATGGCACATAGGGTCTGGAGTCGTGATTACAGTCAGGCCCTACAGCGGATCCGCGCCACCTGCATACGGGACAGGAACTCTAACACTAAACAGGGGTCCCCAAGTACTTCAGGTCACGGGGATCCACACTAAAAAGCGCAAGGAGGAAGGGCCAACAGACTACTGCACCGGTTCTGACCTTTGACTTATCTATGATCGGCTGGAGTCCATCGCAGTGGAGACCGGTGCCACCGGGCAGCCCACGAACTGTGAGTAAAAGACCTGGAACCACAATGTCACTCCTTCATTGCCAGCGCCCCACGCTTCAGCGCCAACGGCCACTGCTACCTCCATCATCCTCCCTAGGGCCAACCTTCACCTGCGGGAAGCTGAACTATTCTAGCTGCGGCACCACCCGCCCCAGAGAACAGTGAACGCAGCAGCGGCTTGTATCTCGCCGCAAACCGCAAGTGGCGTCATGAGACAACCACTATTCCCAACATCCTTGTTGTGGACACCTCGGGGTCATGAAACTGGGCAGGGCGACCTATGACATCCCCTGACCCTTCACCATCCCGGTGATGAGTATTTCCCCAAGGCCACATGGGGTGCTGCACTACTAGATAATAAAATTACCTGTGGCTAATGGGGGAGTGGTGCACAGTCAGAAGCATGACCTCATAATCTAGACAAAAAGACTGATGGCCCTCCCTAACATGCTGTGTGAACAGTTGCATAACTGAACATAACATACAATGACAAAAAGACAGTTGCACTCAGTAATGCTAAAGCATGCAAACCATGAATGTAAGCATTTAGACATGCATTTCTGCTAAACGAAATCTAAGAAAAAATTGAGATATTTAGCATACAAAAATGGCTATTGCCGAAATGTGGAAAACCATCCTCACACGCCACAACATCCATCACCACCATGTGATATGGTCCATTTTAGCAGGAGGCAGCATTTCATCAACATAGTGGAAGAGTATGTGTCCACATGTCTCCACGTACTGAGTGATGGGTCTGCCCTATTTAACTTCTAGGTCTCCAAATTGGACACAAGGCTTGAGTTTGTCCTTTAGGCTATGTGCGCACGTTGCGTTTTTTCATGTGTTTCTGCAGTGTTTTGAGCTGCAGCATTTTAATGCAAAATTGCATGCGATTTGATTTCCAGGCAAAGTCTGTAGAAAATAGGGCTTTCTTGTGCGCACGATGCTTTTAAAAATGCTGCATTTTTTGTGTCAAAAATTTGTCAAAATCTCGGCGTTTGAAGAAGCAACATGTCAATTGTTTTTACCATTTTGGCAGCGTTTTGCTAACATTGAAGTCAATGAGAATTATCAAAACGCATATTAATCTCAAAACAATGCGTTTTACTTGCTTTTTACATGCGATTTGCATGGATATTTGTCAAAATAAATGCATCCGTTTTTGGCTGGAAGTGACCTCAAGAACTTCTCTAATTACATCACATCCTTTACTAAACAAATAGAGACATGTGCCTTGAAGTTGTTGCAATTGTCAAACCAGCATTTTGTGAACTAGAAAACACCTGCAAAACAACCATGGCATGGTACAAAAGACTGAAGATTGATGTCTCTAAGCTAATAAGCCTGGTAATGTACATTATACCACATTTAAATTTAAATTAAATATATAAAATTTAAAGATATTAAATTAGATGAGGCTTATCATAATTTATGTTGATACATTCTTTGTAATTTGTTATAACAAAGTATGTCTTACAAATGTATATATAATTTAAAAAAAAATATATATATATTTTTTTTAACTCATAACCATCACAATATCATGTTCACAACAATTTATGGGTAAAATTACTTGGTTTGATATTTGGATAAATTATCTGGGATTGCCAATGGACCCATAGCGGTTCCCAAGATGTGTATTCATAAAATAAACATAAAATTAAGCATATAAATGTTTAAAATATTACATTATTCATTATTTTTGTTGAAGTTTTACAAATGAAAATGTTTCCTTTATATTTCATATCATAACACATTTAAATATAAAATGTCATTTTTTAAAAAAAAATAATTATTAAAAAAATAATATTGATATTAACAATTTAATTAATTACTTAAATGTAGAATTAATGCCATGCATCTGGGATGCAACTTCACCAGATTATTTACAGAAGATTAAAAGATCTGATTGCTCGCTAATAAATTGCAAGAAGCTATATCCCCAATGGCATGCGGCAGATCATGTCCTGCAAAATCAGATTGATAAATATATATTTTTTGTAAAAATTAAACAAAATATCTTACTAACATATTATTTAAATATATAATTGAAATTTTATCAAATCTTTATATTTTCTTTTATTGTTGTAGAAAAAGATGTAAGAAAAAGATGGCGCTCTGTCAGGGATAGGTTTAATAAACTCAGAATTGAAGCTTCCAGGAGTGGTTCTTCACCAGTGAGACCTAATTTTATTTACTATGGTATGCTTCAATTCTTGTGCTCTTGCCGAGTTTTGCATCCTTAAGTATTTTGAAGTGGGTTTTTTTTGTTTGTTTGTTTTTTACATTTTTAATGTTTTTTTTCTTTTTCTCCCTTTTTTTCCCTATTAAGGCCCGTTTCACACGTCAGTGAAAAACACAGACGTTTTTCACTGGCGTGTAAAACACGCACATGTCCCTGCGTGTGCCGAAAATCACGGCGGCACACGTGGGTTGTCGAAGTGCAATCCGGGCTCCGTTCTCCGTGGCCTGTGATTGCACTTAGAAATCAACTCGCCTGCGCCCGCTCCCGCTGTCCATGGTGCTGATTGCTCCCGCGGTGCAGCATCCGGCCGGCGGTGACCCCTGCAGCAGCTGCTTCCGGGTCGGCTGTGTCGCGCATAATGAATATGCGCGACAGTAATCAGCCGGCTTAGAAGCAACAAGCTGCACGGGCTGCAGAGGACATCGCTGGACGCCGGGTGAGTAAAAATGTTTATTATTTTAAATGCACGTTTTTTTCTGGCACGTGTTTCACGGACCACACCACTGCGTAGTCCGTGGGACATCAGTGATGCCAGAAAAAAATGGACATGTCTCCGTGCGGCAATCACGCACACGCGGGTAAGCCGCACGGAGACACGTGCAGTGAAAAATCACTGACGTGTGAGCAGACCCATTCATTATAATGGGTCTGCGTATGTCAGTGATTCTGGTACGTTTAAAAAAAAGCACAAACGTACCAGAATCACTGACGTGTGAAAGGGGCCTAAAATAAATCCTCAAAACAAAAACAAAATTTATACCAAAAAGAACGGAGGGAAACATTGCAGCGCCTTCAGAAAATAATAATGATGGAACAGATAATAATCTGGAAATAAACACAGAACAAACTGAAAACACCATCAACCAAGATATACACATATCAGAAGAAAATGATGGACCAAATATTCCTAGCACAAGTGGAACTTCAGTGCCTGCTACTACATCACTTTCCACAAAATCAAATGTCTACCAAAAATCTACATCTAAAAAAAAATACCACACACCAAAATCCAACGAGCCAAGATCCACTAACAAACCAAACCCTTGAAATTCTGAAATCTGCTACACATGATGACCAATATGATACCTTTGCTATGAGTCTTGGTAGCAGGATACGAAATCTAAGCAATTAAAAAAAACAGAGCAGGCAGCATGCATCACAGCAATGTGTGGCATGTTAGCCTGTTTTGAGGAGGATGTACCATTCCCAACTGGGGGTGAATTAGTGAATATTATTGAGAAAAAAAATTCAAAACCAAAACAACAACAACCAATGCCACTTCAACCATCAATGTCTCAAACATTAAATAGAACAGGCCCATACCAAGATTTCCAAACAACATATAGTGTGCAAACACATAAGCCTTTTTTTCCAAACCAATCAATGCATGATTATGGCCATCATAGTAACAAAAATGTTCAACACAATATGGCAGCACAATCCAGACAAAATAAAGCCATGGGTGGTTATTACACTCAAGAATTATTTTCAAACCAATGATTTTTGTGTGAAATGTGACAATACATGATTAATGAGGACATTCAATAACAAAGACAACATTTAATTTGTGTTATAATAAAGATGTATGTTTATTTTTTTTTTTTTAAAGCTATATGGCAAAAAATTATTTTGTTACCAAAAAAAAAAAAAATATTATGCTTAACGTTAAATGATTAAAAAAAAATAAAAATTGAACAATATATCTTACAAATAATGTTTTGACATTTAAACAAAACTGTGTTTTTTCATAATGTTTTCTTATGAATTTAATACATTTTGAGCTTAAGCTAAAAATGCTTGATTATACTTCTTGACATCAAACATTTACATTTTTATACTTAGAACAAGTTAGGTGGTGGAGCAACACCAACACTTGAGTATTGCCAGGGTATGGCACCTTCAACACTCATAAAGTAATCAGTATAAGATTCTCTCACAAACATTCCTGAATTATTTGGTCTACCAGCGACAGACAACACAGGCATGAAACTTAGAGCCTGAGTATCCTCATTTACATCTGAGCTATATTGGCAAAGGTAATTATATATCACACAACATGCTTTAATAACTGCATCCACGGTGTTTACATTTAGCTGTATTGGTGTGTGGAATATTCGCCACTGATTGCTCATAATCCCGAAGGTATATTCTACATATCTTCGAGCTCTACTCAGCATATAGTTGAAGATTCGTCGTCTGTGATCTAGTCCCCTGTGTGGGTAAGGCCGCATCAGATTAGTAGAGGGAAAGCCGTATCTGAAACCATAACAAATGGTACTGGATTTGTTGAGCCTGGTAATGGTTTTGGTGCTGGGATGGTTTGAGAATTTTATAATATTTGTAAGCCAATTTGCGAATTTCTTAAAACTCGAGAGTCACCAGTAGTGCCATATGCCCCTACGTCAATGGCGATAAAATTGTACTTGACATCAGCCACAGCCATCAGAACAACAGAAATCTTGAAAAATCTTGAACCTGAACGTGGGGGCTGAAGTATTCTCACGTGTTTACCATCTACAGCACCAATGCAATTTGGGAAGTTGGCAACTTTTTCAAAACCAGATGCTGCCTTCATCCAAATTTCCTCATTTGGGGGTGGCATAACAATGAGCTGTAATTTCATCCAAATCACTTTACATGTGCTACGGATAATTTCAGAAATTGTTGACTTTCCCATCGGAAATTGAAGATGAAGAGATGAGAAGCTTTCACCAGTAGCCAAAAACCTGTTGGGGAAATAAAAATTTAAAATTTAAAATTATCACATTCATGTGTAGATGATCATATTTGTAATATAAATTACTTATTTATGTATTCAACAAAACAACCATCCTATTACAATTAGAAACAGACATACATTCTTTATTTTTGATGTTCCTAATTTATAATTGTAGTCAACAATAAACCTTAAGGTGATGAGCAGTCTTTCTTCTGCTGAAATAGCTTGCCGCATCAGGGTGTCTTTATAAGTGATGTCTTCTCTAACAATGGTTGAAAGCCGATCAAATGCCATAATGGGTAGGCAGCAGAATGAAATGAATTTATCCTCATACCTGTTGAAATTTAAGATAAAATTAAATTTTATATAAATAATATTTATTTATAATAAATTTAATATTCTAAAATATTGTTGGTTTTAAACACCTTTAATTATATTATTTTTAATTTTTTTAAAAAAATAATGTATTTTTTGTTTTTAATGAGTTTCTTAAAGTTTTCATAAGGTTTTATTTTTACATTTTTGAAGTTTTTAAATAGAAAATATTTATTTTTATAAATATTGTGTTGAATAAACAAGACAAAATCTTCCACTCTCAAATCTTGATATAATATTACAAAATGTCCTTTGGCTTCACCGTCCATTAACAGTGGATGAACCCACATTTTGGTTGATTGTAGCTGCTTTTAAAATGACAAAACAGGAGTATCCATTAATGAAAATTTAATTTAAATAAAAAATAGTTGTAAATGTAAAATTTTAAAAATATTTACCTGGAGTCTTTGTCGACGGTTTAATAACATCAGGATAAGTAATAATCAATGTCTCTGTGTCCTTATTAAACGTAATGTTCCATTTTGTGACGACATTCTTAAAGACATAGAACCTATGCAACTTAATGTCTTGTTTATTTGGTTACAGGAAATGACATTAGTAGATGTCTACTTTTATATATTTTTTTTTCCATTCTGAGCTTTATTCTATCATGACAATCTTTGGGAAACGCATCTAACAAAAAGCATGAAAAAGGTGATAAAGGTGACGCCGAAACATGCACGTCGGGGCTGGCATCACATATGAGCATTGGTATCCCCGTGTCCAGGTAAAAAAACCTCTCTATATGTATCCTTTACATCCAAATCTTGGCTGAATTTCTGCCACAGTTACTCCTTGCACTATTGATTTCTAACTATTATGCATGTTCCATAAAACTGTTATCTATATATGTCTCACATGTACACCCTTTCAACTTTCACTTATACATGTGTACATACACCTTGAAACCCCCCCCCTTTTTTGGTATTTTATATACTTTTACATGTAAACCTTTACTTTATTTACCACTGTTAATACCACTGTACACGTGCAGGCTGATAACTGTGTGCTTTTGGCTTTTCTCTTTATGGTTACACTATTGATGTCAAATTGATATGATATTCCAACCTTTTTGAATTTTTCTAGCAACTATCAGCTTTAGTATTGTGAATTGATTTTACACTTTTGTATGCCTTTAA
The DNA here is from genome assembly GCF_048569485.1 of Anomaloglossus baeobatrachus. Taxonomy (NCBI): domain Eukaryota; kingdom Metazoa; phylum Chordata; class Amphibia; order Anura; family Aromobatidae; genus Anomaloglossus; species Anomaloglossus baeobatrachus. Next base: position 576,205,975 of record NC_134353.1, on the reverse strand, counting down.
TTGGCCCCAACATTAACATTGTAATACCTGTCCTTTGATACCTGCCCTCACTGAACACAATATTTATACATGTGATGCCACTGTTTTTAGGTTTTCTGCCAGTTGGCAATCATTTTTAATAATAAAGTTGTTATACTTTTTGATCTAATCGGTTTCCTTTTGAATTTTTTGTTCTATTTTCGGTGCCTAGTTATGTTACCATAGGTCAATCACATCCTTATGACCCACACACTATCATTTTGAATATGTACCAATTTCTTTACACCTTAACTCTTTAGTGTGGTGCACGGTCATTTTCATTGATCAAACTTCTGTGTTTACAAATTTGACATTGACAAATGCTGCCAGAGGATGCGTTTTTTTCTGCAAGTTACTGAACGCAATGTGCGCACATAGCCTTACACCTTGGAGGTGCTGGCCTGCCTTATGGCAAGTGTACTGTCAGAACGTGTGTTTAGCATGGCAGGGCATGTGATCACAGACAAGCGCATCCACCTGTCTTCGGCTGACATGAGCAAGCTTACATTCATTAAAATGAACCAGCTGTGGATCCCACACAACGTGTCCTTTCCATTGGCTGACCAGAGAAGAAAACCAGGAGCACTCAGCTATTGTTATACTCAACCGCAGTTTGTTCATTCTGTTTGACATTGCCAATGTTGTGGGGCCTCACCAAATTAAAAAAAACTCGATAAAAAAGTGGTAGCTACCTCCTCCTCTTCCACCTCCACCAACATGTCCACCTCCACCTCCTCCTCAACCTTCTCCTCCACATGGACCTCTACCTCTTGGTTCAAGATTATTAATTTTTATTTTATGTTTTCTTTTTTTTTTCCATTTTTTTTAGTAATTTCCCTATCCACATTCGTTTGCAGGGCAATTGTCCTGCTCTTATTGCATTTTGCTTCCTTTAGCAGCCCCTACCCCTTACTTCCACCATTTTACAGCACAAAAGTTTGGGACCAAGTGGACTTCTATGTGGTTTGGGGTTAAGTTTGAGTGCTGAACTAAACTTTTGACTCCAGTTCTGCCAAACCTGGAGAACCCGAATATTCATAGGTCCACTCATCCCTAGATATAAGCTATATTAGGAGAAAAATTAAAAAAGTAATGGCTCTTGAAGGAAGAAGTGGAAAATATGGAAGTGGAAATATCACCTGGTCATGAAGGGTTTCATTTGTATATCTTGGGGTTCAATTAAGACGTCATAAGATTTGAATTATGAGAGAATTTAAAAACAACGAATCACAAAAATTCAATTAAAATGACACTAATCTCTGAAAGAATTTGAATAGAGTACGCAGAATATTTAGACTTGTTCAGATACATCCGTGAGTAGAATGTTTAAACATTTTTCTTTTTTTAGATGTGATGGCAATGCTTCTGGGGACATTTATACAAAGTTCATCTCTTTTTTTGTATAATTTAATCTTGTGATCAAGTATTTACTGTGGCGCTGAGTTGGGTGGATCAGTTGAAATTCAAATTCACTCGCTTTGCCAAAATTTCCCAAAAAAATGAGTAAATAAATGAATGAATGTGTGACTATCTAGATACAGCACTTACCTATATCACTTGAATCTTTGGATTATTATTCGCAGATTGAGAATAGCATTCCCATTTTCAATGTGTTTCAGCACAGCAGTAGTAACAGTGTCAGACAGCCTAGTCCTGATCTGGCACAACTTAGTAAATAAGACTGTTTGGTTAATATTAGGGATGCAAGCCCAAGTTCAACTGAGTTCACTGAGGGCAGCAGGGGAGCCTCCAAGGGTGAACTCCGGTGACCTGACTGCCATATTGCCGGAAGTTGGTTTATTGGCAGTCCTACTTGGTGCCATGGGAGCCCAGCTGTGACCTACAGTGAACTGAGTGACATCACTGCTTCTCACAACAGAGTTTCGCCGCTGCCTTCAGTGTGCTCAAAAGACTGTAGTGAATGGTTACATTTTCCATCATTGTAGCCTCTAGATGTAGCAGACCCAGGATCGTGGTGGGATATCGTGGAGATTATGTTGGATCCGCACAGCTGTTTTAGGGGTTAATAAAGGGGTGAATGAGCATGTGTGTGTTAATTACTTCAAATAAAGGATTTATCTTTGTGTTATTTATTTTGACTTACAAGTTAGTAATGTGTGTGTCTCATAGACACCTCCCCATTACTAACCAAGAGCTTGATGACAGCTGTGATTTTTGACAAATCACAGCTATTAACAACCTAATATTTTACCCCAAATTTTTTTACCCAGTCAAGATAAATCCAAAAACAGGGGGCTCTTATTCTCAGGCTGTAGAGACCCTTGGGTATTGGACTTCCCCCAAGCCTAAAAATAGCAGTCTACAGCCGCCCAGAATTGTCGAATCGATTAGATGCAACAATCTCAGCACTTTACCCCTTTACCCAGCTCATGCTGATTGCCCTGTTGTGTTTGCAATCGGGGTAGTATAAGGGGTTATGACGGCTCACAGCTGCCACTAAGCCCTAAATTATTAATGGGAGGTGTTTATGAGACCTCCTCATTACTAATCTGTAAGTGAAAAGAAATAAACACAAACAGCGAAAATAAAATACAAAAAAACACCCTCTTTCACCCCTTTATTAACCCCCAAAACATACAGGTCCAATATAATCCACACGAGGTCCCACAACGATCTGGCTCTGCTATATTCTGCAGTTGCAGCTTGTGGGCACAGAACATGACTGCCTGCTGCGGCTGCAGACAGAGACTGACTGATCCGCAGCTGTGGACGGTTACATCATTCAGTTTATTTGCAGTCAAAAGAACCCCACCTGTGACCTCAGAACAACTTACCTCAGGTGAACTGAGTTCAATCAAACCTGCATCTACTGGCATAAAACCATGGATTTTTGCTGCAAGATGCAGATTTGGTGCTGAAATTTAAACACCAAATTGATGCAACAAATCTGCATCTTCTGGCAAAAAAAAAGCATCAAAACCACATGCGTTATGATGCAGTTTTGATGCAATTTTTTTGCCTGGAAATGCAGATTTGATGCAGGAATTTGATGTATAAATTTCAGCACCAAATCTGCATCTCCTGGCAAAAAAACAGCCTGTCCGGTCCCCTCTGCCCTCCAGCAGCATACATATCTGTATCTCAAAATTCCCTCCCTGACCCACCCTGTGTAATATTATTCACTAAAATGAATGTTTAAAAAAAGAATTTATAAAGTGTGTGCTGTTCGTGTGCTAATTAGGGCCTTGACTAGTCAGCCCTCTTTCCATGTTACATCAACCCTGTGGGCGTGATAACATGATTTCCACAAGCTGGCAGCACTGCATCTCCTAGAAATCTTGTACATGTGCCTGGTGTGTTCACTCACATTGAATCTCATCTGAAGTTGGGTGTATGTACACATCCCGGCTTCAGTGAGGCACACTGGGCATGATCAGAAGTGTGACAGCTGTTTCTCTGATCATGCTCAGTGTGCCTCTCTGAAGCTGGGAAGTGTACATACACTCAACTTCAAATGAGATTCAATGTGAGTGAACACAGTCACACTCATGTGCAAACTTTCCAGGAGCTGCAGTGATGCTGGGTCATGGAAATCATGTTATCATTGTTCTGTCCCCACTTAAAGGCGATTGAAGGCGCGTAGTTGTGAGATGTTGTGAGAATCTTACCTTCGTTTTTCCTATAGGTGAGGCAGACAGGACCAGAGCACTCCAAAGTTAAACATGCACATGCTGAGATGAAACAATGGTGGTTTATTTTCTCCAAAGGTTAGGACATGCAGAGTACAGTAGTCCAAGTACCTGGCATTGTGGTTCTCTTGTGGTGCTTGTTTCTGGAGTCACTAAGGTCAGAAGACTTTGTTTCTAGCAGCTCCAATAAGGGATGTGATTCTCACAAAAACTCTGGCTTGAACTGAATATGCCAGGAAGTGAGGTAAGAGCATCAGCAGACACTCCCATGGGCTGGACAAAAGAAACAGAGGAGCCGAAAGGTCTGACCAGTAACTAGCAGCAGAGACAAGCATGAAAAACATTAAATAAAAGTTTTAATTAAAACAATTAAAAACAGCACAATCATGCCCACAGGGACATGATAACATGGAAAGAGGGCTGACTAGTCTGGGGAAACATTGCCCCATCAAATAGTCACTGTCCTAATTAGCACAGAAACAATGCAGTTTGTAAATGCTTTTTAGTAGTTTAACATTACACAGGGTGAGTTAAGCAGGGAACTTTGACATACAGATGTGAACACTGCTGGGTTGGAAGGCATAGGGGACCTGATAGAGTCGATTTAAAATTAATTGGATGGCGGGGGATGATGCTAAATTCTTCATAGCTTCCTCTTCACAATTCATTATATGACCTTATAGCCTCCTCTCCACTCCACAATTTACTACATGGCGTACATAGTTTTCTCCCCACCCCACAAATTATATTTCCCTTATAGCATCATCCTCACCCCACAAGAAATTATATGGTCCTCATAGTGTCCTCCCGCAGCTCACAAATTACATGGCCCTCATAGCATCCTCCCCACCCCACAATTCATGATATGGCCTTCATAGTGTCCTTCCCACCCCACAATTCCTGAGATGGCCATGATAACTTAGCAGTCTGGGAGATTTTTTTTATTCAGGAGGCATATGTATATACACAATATATGTGATCTTGTTATTTTCAGGGCTATGGTTATCCATGTGACAAAACAAGTTGTGCCTGGAAGATGGCGACATGAAGGTCTGACCAAAAGAAACAACAGAAAACTAATCAGATAAGACGTCAGCGGTAAGTAACTTTATGATAATTCTGTATGGTATGACTTAAAGTATTGCTGTTATTTGTTATATCCCTAAAGGTACCGTCACACTAAACGACGCTCCAGCGATCCCACCAGCGATCTGACCTGGCAGGGATCGCTAGAGCGTCGCTACATGGTCGCTGGTGAGCTGTCAAACAGGCAGATCTCCACAGCGATCAGAGATCAGCCACCAGCGACCTGTGTAACAACGCTATGCTTCGTAACAATGGTACACATCGGGTTACTAAACAAAGCGCTTTGCTTATAGTTACCCGATGTGTACCTTGGCTACATGTGCAGGGAGCAGGGAGCCGGCTTCTAGAAGCTGCGGATGCTGGTAACCAAGGTAAATATAGGGTAACCAAGCAAAGCCTTTGCTTGGTTACCCGATGTGTACCTTGGTTACCAGCGTCCGCAGAAGCCTGCTCCCTGCTCCCTGCACCCTGCACATTCAGATCGTTGCTCTCTCGCTGTCAAACACAGCGATGTGTGCTTCACAGCGGGAGAGCAACGACCAAAAAATGGTTCAGGACATTCAGCAACGACCGGCAACCTCACAGCAGGGGCCAGGTCATTGCTGGATGTCACACACAGCGACATAGCTAGCAAGATCGCTGTTGCGTCACAAAAACCGTGACTCAGCAGCGATGTCGCTAGCGATGTCGCTTAGTGAGACGTGGCCTTTAGGCCACATTTTCACATCGTGTGACATTTCTGTGTGTTGCAAGACTTTTTTATCAGACTGCACACGGACTCCTAGAGTTTCATAGATCCAATCACATATCTGTGAAAATCATGGATCTGAGAATGAGATCTGCGAGACTGCGAGCATGTGCTGTTCTGACCTGATTATGAGGAATAGCACATACTTCATTGGTCACTGTGCTGTCCGAGAAAAAAAAAGTCAGGCAGCACACTGACACTTCACATGGATGCAGGAATGTTGCCTCATTATGTTTAACACCGTCCATTAGTATTTAGTGTACTCACTATGTAAAGCGCTGTCCTTAATTACATAATTTCACCTTTTATTATGTATAACACTGGCTGTTATTAGCATCCTCGTGGCCACTTAGTAATGTTATTGGTCACAAGAGGAACTGTGTTCTGACAATTCTCTGATTATATTGGTTGGGTGTCTGTGTAATAGGACCCAACATCATTTTCAGAATGGCAGAGTGCATGCTCACCACTGATCACTAAAAAATAATTAACCCTTTAGCAACTTCATTTTGTTGTCTCTGCTCTTCACACCTCAAACATCTAGATCTCCAGTGATTCTAATGAAATGAACTTACATAGACCACATTTGTTGGGTTCCGGAGAGCTACAATAAGTCTGGATTTTGTGGCATATGGGTACTAAAGTCGACCTTTGTCCTTTCACGTGAAAGTGGTCTAGGTCAAGGTAGAAACAGAGTGAAGAGAAAATATTTATTATACCAAATACAGTGAAACTTATTTTAATATTAAAATTTTGTTTCATAATGTTATTCAACATAAAAATGTAAAGCAGATGTTATACAAGAAAAGATTGTATCACCATAATGTTCCAAGTGAATTATCTCTTTCCCGGAACACAAAAATCCACATGTAGAAATTACATTCATGTATAAAAAGTGTATGCTGTTGACAGTTTAACCACAACATTATTTCTTCCAGATTAAACATTGAACAATCAAATTGCACTGCCACAGAGATATTGGGTGTGGTAGAAGTGCTGCTTACAATGTTTTCTTTAGGTAGGGGATATAGCATTTAGTCCTTTGTGTTACGTATACTTTTTTGGGCGGACAGCAATATGATGGCTAATAGAAAAGTAAATTGTATCATACCTACAAAAACATAAGTAAAAAATGTCCACCATGTTTCCAGACATTATATGTCAACCTCATGTAGGTAACGTTCAATATGGAAAATATGCTACAATTACCCTGCAGACCTATCACTAAAATGGAGAAAGTGATATTTTGATGTTTGGATTCTGGCCAGGACACAAGCTGTTGTGTCACAAAATACCTACTTCCTTTCAATTACATATTAAAATCTATTTCTTTATTCATATACATTAAAAAATTCCTCAAACCAAGACAAAAAAACAAGAATACATATAAAGTGAAAGTTTAAGAAGGTGTCTAGATCACTTTACTTCAGACAATTGAGAGGTGGAAGGTAAAGGAAATGCAATACTCTGAGGATAAGCGTTAATGCTAGAGGGGGACAAATAGAAATATAATCATGTCCTTAATCTTACCCTCACAAGGACTTCCCCTGCCTGTCAATGGAGTGCATCCTTACTTGACCGATGCCCCCATTCCTCGGCGGCTCGCCCTTGTGTATCCCTTCTCTTTCCCTCTCAAACAATAATCAAAAAGGAGTCTCTATAGTGAAAAAGACCACCTAGATCACACCGCTCTGATTCCTGGAGACCACAACATCTAAGGCTATTATGCCATTTTAAAAAAAGGAAAAATCTCCTGATGAGCTCCGTTGGACATTTATATGGAGTGAAACGCGTTGAGATCAGACCTTAAGGAATTCATGATATGAAAATTTTAATATTCTCTAGGCACCTCGGAATTTTCAGATAAGTGCAAAGCCTTATTGTTGAAAATATTGAAAAAATCTCTATTGATTATTTCCTGGTGTCTTATAACCAGGACTATAGGGCTTTTTCAGGGCCAGCCGCCGAGGAATGGGGGCACCGGAAAAATAAGGGTGTACTCCATTGCCAGGCAGGAGTGAGACGGCTGAGGGAAAGCCCACACTGGAAAATACTGTAAATGTGCATGTATCATATGTACCAGGTGCCAGAGATCTAGGTGGTCTTTTTCACTATAGAGACTCCTTTTTGATTATTGTTTGAGAGGGAAAGAGAAGGGATACACAAGGGCGAGCCGCCGAGGAATGGGGGCATCGGTCAAGTAAGGATGCACTCCATTGACATGCAGGGGGAAGTCCTTGTGAGGGTAAGATTAAGGACATGATTATATTTCTATTTGTCCCCCTCTAGCATTAACGCTTATCCTAAGAGTATTGCATTTCCTTTACCTTCCACCTCTCAATTGTCTGAAGTAAAGTGATTTAGACACCTTCTTAAACTTTCACTTTATATGTATTGTTGTGTGTTTGTCTTAGTTTGAGGAATTTTTTAATGTATATGAATAAAGAAATAGATTTTAATATGTTATTGACAGGAAGTAGGTATTTTCTGACACAACACTAAGTTTGTATACCCGCAACAGGAATATTTTCTGAGAGTTTTTTGCAGGACACAAGCTGCCATACTGTTCCTTATGTGCAGTAACGCTCTAAGTATATACAGTCATATGAAAAAGTTTCGGCACCCCTATTAATGTTAACCTTTTTTCTTTATAACAATTTGGGTTTTTGCAACAGCTATTTCAGTTTCATATATCTAATAACTGATGGACTGAGTAATATTTCTGGATTGAAATGAGGTTTATTGTACTAACAGAAAATGTGCAATCCGCATTTAAACAAAATTTAACAGGTGCAAAAGTATGGGCACCTCAACATAAAAGTGACATTAATATTTTGTAGATCCTCCTTTTGCAAAAATAACAGCCTCTAGTCGCTTCCTGTAGCTTTTAATGAGTTCCTGGATCCTGGAGGAAGGTATATTTGACCATTCCTGTTTACAAAACAATTCCAGTTCAGTTAAGTTTGATGGTCGCCAAGCATGGACAGCACGCTTCAAATCATCCCACAGATGTTCAATGATATTCAGGTCTGGGGACTGGGATGGCCATTCCAGAACATTCTAATTGTTCCTCTGCATGAATGCCTGAGTAGATTTGGAGCAGTGTTTTGGATCATTGTCTTGCTGAAATATCCATCCCCTGTGTAACTTCAACTTCGTCACTGATTCTTGCACATTATTGTCAAGAATCTGCTGATACTGAGTTGAATCCATGCGACCCTCAACTTTAACAAGATTCCCGGTGCCAGCATTGGCCACACAGCCCCAAAGCATGATGGAACCTCCACCAAATTTTACTGTGGGTAGCAAGTGCTTTTCTTGGAATGCCATGTTTTTTTGCATCCATGCATAACGCCTTTTTGTATGACCAAACAACTCAATCTTTGTTTCATCAGTCCACAGGACCTTCTTCCAAAATGTAACTGGCTTGTCCAAATGTGCTTTTGCATACCACAGACGACTCTGTTTGTGGTGTGCTTGCAGAAACGGCTTATTTCACATCACTCTCCCATACAGCTTCTCCTTGTGCAACGTGCACTGCATTGTTGACCGATGCACATTGACACCATCTGCAGCAAGATGAAGCTGCAGGTCTTTGGAGGTGGTCTGTGGATTGTCCTTGACTGTTCTCACCATTCTTCTTCTCTGCTTTTCTGATGTTTTGCTTGGCCTGCCACTTCTGGGCTTAACAAGAACTGTACCTGTGTTCTTCCATTTTCTTACTATGTTCCTCACAGTGGAAACTGACAGTTTAAATCTCTGAGATAACTTTTTGTATCCTTCCCCTGAACAACTATGTTGAATAATCTTTGTTTTCAGGTCATTTGAGAGTTGTTTTGAGGAGCCCATGATGCCACTCTTCATAGGAGATTCAAATAGGAGAACAACTTGCAAGTGGCCACCTTAAATACCTTTTCTCATGATTGGATACACCTGCCTATGAAGTTCAAAGCTCAATGAGGTTATAAAACCAATTTAGTGCTTTAGTAAGTCAGTAAAAAGTAGTTAGGAGTGTTCAAATCAAGAAATTGATAAGGGTGCCCATACTTTTGCACCGGTCAAATTTTGTTTAAATGCGGATTGCACATTTTCTGTTAGTACAATAAACCTCATTTCAATTCAGAAATATTACTCAGTCCATCAGTTATTAGATATATGAAACTGAAATAGCTGTTGCAAAAACCCAAATTGTTATAAAGACAAAAGGTTAACATTAATAGGGGTGCCCAAACTTTTTCATATGACTGTATATATATATATATATATATATATATATATATATATCTATATATAATGTCAGGCAGTATGTTAAATCGATCATCAGACACCCATAGCCTCAACCCCTCAACTACCATTGACAATAGCGATAATGAATGTAGATCTTAATTTATCTCTATTAACAATTCATTCTACCTCACAAGTATACAGCGATATACAATCCAGTTTGGTTACCATCAACCACAAGGTTTTTTCAACAACAGAACCTATTTCACCACTCTTAGGAACTAGAGATGAGCAAGTACTGTAATATTCGTATTCGCTATAGTTGTAACAAATACTTTGTAATATTCATGTATTCATTACAAATACTGAGTACAATACAAGTCAATGGGAAATGCGAGTAATTTTCTGCTGGACCCAATAAAGAGGTCTGGGGGCCTGAGGAAAAGGCTGAAATGGATAGAAAAGTGATGAAACTGAATGGGAAGAGCCTGAAGAATATGCCTGCATGCATTTCTGACTCACATACAGTATGGTTTCTGGGAATAAGAATATCACAGTATTATGCCACCTATTCTCTATCTCTCTCCAAGCGCTTCATACTCGCCGATCACCAGTGAGGCGTGCCTGTCACACTGCTTCTTTTGCCTCTCATTCTTCTTCCCTACCCGCTCATTATGCTTATACATATTCCCTGCTTCTCCCAGCTATTGGCATCTGTGATTGGTTGCAGTCAGACCCGCCCCCGCGCTAAGTGACAGCTGTCTGACTGCAACCAATCACAGCCACTGGTGGGCGGGTCTATATCATACAGTAAAATAAATAAATAATTTAAAAGAAACGATGTACAGTCCCCCCTAATTCTGATACCCAGCCAAGATAAAGTCCCACAGCTGAGAGCTGGTATTCTCAGGCTGGAGTGACCCACATTATTAGAAGCCCCCCAGCCTAAAAATATCAGCCAGCAGCCGCCCATAATTACTGCATTCATTAGATGCGACAGTCACGGCACTTTACCTGGCTCATCCCGATTGCCTTAATGAGGTGGCAATTGGGGTTAATGAGGGGTTAATAACAGCGCACAGCTGTCATCAAGCCTAGAATTAGTGATGGGAAGGGGTCTTCTTTGAGACCTGAGACTCCCCCCATCACTAATCCTATAAGTAATAAGAAATACACATACACCGAAAAAAATCCTTTATTTGGAATAAAATACAAATCCACCCTCTTTCACCACTTTATTAACCCCAAAACATCCAGGTCCGAAGTAATCCACACGAGGCCCCGCAATTGTCCTTGCTCTACTACATCCAAATCTGGAAAGACCGAAAACATGTCCGATCTCTCCAGGCTCCAAGAAACACTGACAAGAAGGACCAGGCTGGCAGCAGATACGTCACTCAGTTCATCGGAGGTCATTCCCAGGTTCCCACGGTATGACCTTTGGTGACTTGAAGCACTTTGGCTTAAAATGCAGGGCCATGTCCCAGTCTCCACCAGCCCTTCAACACTGACAATGCCATGCAGGGCAGCACGCACTTCCATGCTGGCACTGTCACTGTTAGAATTCTGGTGGGGAGCTGGACATGCCAGCACTGCCACTGTGAAAGTGCTGGTAGGGAGCGGGACACGGCCCCACACTTTAACACTGACAATGCTGTCCGGGGAGTGCGGGGCAGCCTGCACCTCCATGCCGACACTGTGACTATTAAAGTACTTGCGGGGTGGGGGACATGGCCCCACACTTGAAGCCAAAGTGCTTCAGGTCACCAGAGGTCATACCATTGAAACTCGGATATGACCTCAGATGAACTGACTAACGTCACTGCTGCCAGCCGGGCCCTTTTTGTCAGTGTTTCCCAGAGCCTGGAGAGATCGTACATGTTTTTGGTCTCTCCGGGCTCGGATGTAGCAGAGCCAGGACCATCGTGGGACCTTTTGTGGATTACGTCGGACTTGAGTGTTTTAGGGTTATGTATGTGTATTTCTTTGTACTTATAGGATTAGTGATGGTGGGTCTCATAGAAGACCCCTTCCCATCACTAATTCTAGGCTTGATAACAGCTGTGCGCTGTTATTAACCCCTAATTACCCGATTGCTACCGCATCGGGGCAATCGGGATGAGCTGGGTAAATTCCCGGGACTGTCACATCTAATGGATGCGGCAATTCCGTGCGGCTTCTGGATGATATTTGCAGACTGGGGGGTTCCCAATAACATGGGTCTCCCAAGCCTGAGAATACCAGCCCTCAGCTGTGAGGTTTTAAATTGGCTGGGTATCAAAATTAGGGCGGACCGCTTGTTGTTTTTTTAATTATTAATTTTAATGTACAATATGGACCCGCCCACCGGTGGCTGTGATTGGTTGCACTTAAACAGCTGTCAATCAGCGTGGGGGCATGTCTGATTGCAACCAATCACAGGCGGGGAAGCAGTGAATATGTATGAGCCTAATGAGCGGGTGCAGTGAATATGTACAGTTAGGTCCAGAAATATTTGGACAGTGACACAAGTTTTGTTATTTTAGCTGTTTACAAAAACATGTTTAGAAATACAATTATATATATAATATGGGCTGAAAGTGCACACTCCCAGATGCAATATGAGAGTTTTCACATCCAAATCAGAGAAAGGGTTTAGGAATCATAGCTCTGTAATGCATAGCCTCCTCTTTTTCAAGGGACCAAAAGTAATTGGACAAGGGACTCTAAGGGCTGCAATTAACTCTGAAGGCATCTCCCTCGTTAACCTGTAATCAATTAAGTAGTTAAAAGGTCTGGGGTTGATTACAGGTGTGTGGTTTTGCATTTGGAAGCTGTTGCTGTGACCAGACAACATGCGGTCTAAGGAACTCTCAATGGAGGTGAAGCAGAACATCCTGAGGCTGAAAAAAAAGAAAAAATCCATCAGAGAGATAGCAGACATGCTTGGAGTAGCAAAATCAACAGTCGGGTACATTCTGAGAAAAAGGGAATTGACTGGTGAGCTTGGGAACTCAAAAAGGCCTGGGCGTCCACGGATGACAACAGTGGTGGATGATCGCCGCATACTTTCTTTGGTGAAGAAGAACCCGTTTACAACATCAACTGAAGTCCAGAACACTCTCAGTGAAGTAGGTGTATCTGTCTCTAAGTCAACAGTAAAGAGAAGACTCCATGAAAGTAAATACAAAGGGTTCACATCTAGATGCAAACCATTCATTAATTCCAAAAATAGACAGGCCAGAGTTAAATTTGCTGAAAAACACCTCATGAAGCCAGCTCAGTTCTGGAAAAGTATTCTATGGACAGATGAGACCAAGATCAACCTGTACCAGAATGATGGGAAGAAAAAAGTTTGGAGAAGAAAGGGAACGGCACATGATCCAAGGCACACCACATCCTCTGTAAAACATGGTGGAGGCAACGTGATGGCATGGGCATGCATGGCTTTCAATGGCACTGGGTCACTTGTGTTTGTTGATGACATAACAGCAGACAAGAGTAGCCGGATGAATTCTGAAGTGTACCGGGATATACTTTCAGCCCAGATTCAGCCAAATGCCGCAAAGTTGATCGGACGGCGCTTCATAGTACAGATGGACAATGACCCCAAGCATACAGCCAAAGCTACCCAGGAGTTCATGAGTGCAAAAAAGTGGAACATTCTGCAATGGCCAAGTCAATCACCAGATCTTAACCCAATTGAGCATGCATTTCACTTGCTCAAATCCAGACTTAAGACGGAAAGACCCACAAACAAGCAAGACCTGAAGGCTGCGGCTGTAAAGGCCTGGCAAAGCATTAAGAAGGAGGAAACCCAGCGTTTGGTGATGTCCATGGGTTCCAGACTTAAGACAGTGATTGCCTCCAAAGGATTCGCAACAAAATATTGAAAATAAAAATATTTTGTTTGGGTTTGGTTTATTTGTCCAATTACTTTTGACCTCCTAAAATGTGGAGTGTTTGTAAAGAAATGTGTACAATTCCTACAATTTCTATCAGATATTTTTGTTCAAACCTTCAAATTAAACGTTACAATCTGCACTTGAATTCTGTTGTAGAGGTTTCATTTCAAATCCAATGTGGTGGCATGCAGAGCCCAACTCGCGAAAATTGTGTCACTGTCCAAATATTTCTGGCCCTAACTGTATGAGCCTAATATGCGGGCAGGCACTATCTTATCTTATCTTATCTTGATATTTATCTACCCAAATTACAGAGGATTTTAATTTTGGACAGTATATTGTTTATTTTGAACCATAATATGTTTACATTTGAAGGTGCAGCCTATCGGCAGGTGAAGAAGTGCGCAATGGGGATGCGATTCACACCAAGCTATGCTAATTTATATACGGTCATTTTTCTTTGATCAATTTCACTATTTTTGACCTAATCGTTTTTTTATTAGAATGTTATTGTTCTAAAAATTGGTGCCTCCTCTCATTCCCGTAGGTTTACTATTCTATATATGACCCACACACAATTATGATATATGGATTTGCCATTTAACGCTGTAATACTTATTATGCGGTGTACTATCATTTTTCTTTGATCAATTTCTGTATGCAATTTATTTACGGGAAGATTTGAGTCTTCATCGCGTGGTCCTCCCTTTGATGAGCCGCATAGTACTTTATCAAAGGTTCATCGATGATCTGTTTTTTATTTGGAGGGGACACCGGGGGAGATCAATCAATTTGTTAATGAGGTCAATGACAAACCCTGCGGTTTAACATTTACCTCAACCAATTCTGATACTAGTATCCAATATTCAGATCTTCTCATTTTAAGGGATCTGAAGAGATGCATTATCACTTCCACTTTAAAAAAAAAAAAAGTGGATGTGAATATTTATCTGAGTTTTCACAGTGGTCATCTTCCAAAATGAATCCACAATGTTCCATATGGACAATATTGGAGGATCTGAAAAAAACTGTAGTAGGGATGAGAACTTCATCAAAGAATCCAAAATGCTTCAAACAAGGTTCCAGGCAAAAGGGTACCCCAAAAACTGCTTAATGACGCTTATAGCAAAGTCAAATCCCTTAGTTAAGATTGGTGTCTATCTAAAATGAAGACCAACATCAATTTGCCATCTCTGAGCGATAAGGACAAATCTGACTAATATAGTTGTAGTCTTATTACCTCCTTCAGTAATTCACACCAACCAATTAAACAACTTATTTGTAGATATTGGTTTTTATTAAAGAACTAGCTGTAGTATCTGGCATTGCCCAGGATAGTAACTAAGTGTTCTCTCTGTCTCTCTCCCACTCTCCCTCTTTGTCTCCCTCTCTGTTTGTTTCTATGTTTGTCTCTCTTTTTGTCTCTCTCTGTCTCACTCTGTCTGTCTCCCTGTCTGTCTCTCATTGCCTCTCTCTCTGTCTGGCTCTCTGTCTGTCTCTGTCTGTCTTTCTGTTTCTCTCTGTCAGTCTCTCTGTCTGTCTCTCCCTGTCTGTATGTCTCTCTGTCTCTGTTCTTCTTCACTGTCTGTCTCTCTCTGTATCTGTCTCTCTGTCACTCTCTCTGTCTCTCTGTTTCTCACTCTGTCTCTCTCTATGTCTGTCTGTCTTTGTTTATTTCTCTCTGTCTCTCTCTCTATCCATCTCTCTCTGTCTGTTTACTTCTCTGTCTGTCTCTCACTGTCTCTCTCTCTCTGTCTCTCTCCTTGTCTGCCTCTATTTCTCTCTCTCTGTCTGTTGCTCTGTTTCTCTCTCTCTCCCTGTCTCTCTCTCTCCTGCTGTTTCTCTGTCTGCCTTTCTCTATTTGTCTTTGTCTGTCTCTCTGTCTTTCTCCCTCTGTCTGTTTATCTCTCTGTTTTTGTCTGTCTGTCTGTCTCTCTTTCTGTGTATGTCTTTCTCTGTCTCTATCCGTCTCTCTCTGTCTCTCTGTCTGTCTCTTTGTCTGTCTCTCTGTTTCTCTGTCTCTCTCTGTCCTTCTCTCTGTCTCTCTCTGTCTCTTCCTGTCTTTCTCTCTCTGACTCTGTCTCTCTTTCTCTATCTCTGTCTCTCTCTTTCTCTCTCTGTCTGTCTCTCTGTCTCTCTCTTTAACTATCTCCCCACCAAAATCATATTAACTAACACATACGCTGTCTTATACTAAGAATGTCCTTCGTTAACTATAGCAACCAATCAGTGCTCCTATTAATGACCTGTAGCTCTCAGCTCCATTGACTTTAATGCAAGCAGTTTTTTTGGCGAATAACTGTAAAGTGCTGGGGTAAATTTTCCCCTTAAAACATAGTCTATGACGTTCCCTGAGTAAAATGAGATGGCTGTGCAAAATTTTGTGATTGTAAATGCGACGGTGCGGATTCCTTTAGCGGACATACACAGATACATACATACTGTACATACATATGTGACGCCCCTGGACTATCAGGTCGTCACAGGGTACTGCACAAACTGCCCTTCCGTGCAGTATTCCAAGTCTCTCATGGTTCTGGGTCCCTATCTTATGGTGTTGCCTCCAACAGAAAATCAAATCCTAGATACACACTGCAACACACCCACCAGGCACACTAGTGGACGGCTTGAGTGGAATAGAGTCACCCACCTGGGGGGTCAGTTCTACCCTAGGGCTTCTGCACCCTGTGTGGCGCCAGTCCCGAAGGGGCTGTTGGTGTTCACCCTCCGGCTACCGTATGAACTCCTCTGTCTCACAGCTCCACCTGGTAGTCTCCTGCTTCCATCTCAGTCTGCCCGGCACCCGGTCGGCCCCTCTGGGGGTAGCCGTTCAGCATCCCCCCAGAGGCCTTGCTGTTCTCTGCCTCAAGCGTGTTCTCTCTTCTGCGTCCAAACTGTTCTCAGGTAAAACTCCTTCTAAAGTGAAACTAAGTGTTTTCGCTCACTTCCCAGGCAGCCCCCACCCTTTTGATGACTGGGTAAATACCCGTTGCATGGTGCCCACCTGTGTTGTGTAACTGTTCGCTGGCTCGAAACCACCTAAGTGTATTGTGTAAGTGAAAACCAGTGGTTAACCTCTTCCTTACCCGGCATGAGCATTGCATCTTAAGTCAGATACAATACTTTGTGGCGACTGAAGCCTCAGGGGCGCCATACTAGCACCTGAGGAGGGGGATAGTCCTAGAAACGCATAGTGCTTATTTTAATGAAATCTATCTATCTTCATACCCAATGAGTCCGCAGCACCTCCTATATGCCTTTCTTGTAATTCTTTACGCTATGTCCCTATCCCTCTGCATTGGTTGCAGTTGGGAGGCATTGAGTGCAGCAGCGGACCACCAGGTAGCGGGCAGATATGCCGAACAGAGGAACTGACGTCACATACCCTCATTGCACGAGGAATCTCTTCAGTCTTCAGTGACTGCCTTGCTCCAGGAGCCCAAGTGCTGGTACCACCCGTACACAATCAACAGAGATGTGCAGGGTATGCACAACCTCATTAGGCGAGCACAATCAAGTTGTAATTTCTTCCTAATCTTGCCTATAGCAGACTCACACAGGAGTGCTCCCTCTTATTTCTTTTCCAGGCAGTATGTTAAAGGAATTTTCGTCTTTTAATAAACTTTTGGTTTTAAACACAATTAGGTGTTCAATAAGACTATTTGTGCCTAACTTACCCTTCCTGGGTCTTGTGTAAGAAGGTGGTTGGTGTATGGAGACTCACCCCTGAAGACACCAACCATATTGTTTTAATGTGATGTTGTGATGTAGCATGCTATGTCAAGTATTTAGTGAATACTGCTGCTGCTTGTGACACGCCCACGCTGGGGCCATGGGGTGACTCATTACCGGGCGGCGGTTCTGCTCCTGGGGTGCCGCAGTGGCATGGCCCGACTTCGTAACCCCGGAGATGTCGTTTAATTATAAAGGGCATGAGGGCAGTTTATTTGTGACACCACCTGTGGTATGTGGCAAGTTAAGTGCCGCCGCTGCAGGATGGGGCTCCCCGAAGCAGATGATGGTGGGCGCAGATGAATAACGGAGCGACACAGGGATGTAGTCTCAAGGTTTTTGCTCACTGTAGAAGGTTCCAGGGTAACACGACATGCCAGTGACTGCCTTTAGAGTGCCAGTGTTTCACTGTGATGGGCTTCAGCTAGTTCGGAGGTCGAGTCCGGTGCACTGTTCTTAAGTGTACCTTCCCTGGTCATCTTCCTGTGCTTGTTTTGCTCTCCTGCCTTGTGCCCTTGCTCACTGAACCCTGTGCCAGTGCTCGTGGACCCAGTTGGGTGGCTTGAAGCTCTATCCTGCTCTATCCCTTGGTCTTTTTGTGTCACCTTCCAGCGAATTTGTCTGCAGATGAGGCTTCGGTGCTTGAAGTCACCTCAGCCGCTGGTTTTGCTAGTGGAGTATGTAGGTTCTTCTCCTCTAGCCTAAGGACCAGTCCCTGTGTTGCGACTTAGTCCTTCCACCCATAGATTATATGTGGAACAAGGCCATGAGAGGTTATGATGCTCCTGAGGTCTCTAGGACCCCTTCTGTCTGTGCCCGGGCTAAGCAGCACCAGCTCCAGGCCTCGGGTCTTCACTCCTCCACTGCTCCTCTCCTCTCACCAACTACTCACTCACTCTACACTTCACGCTGTGTTCCCACTTGTACTATTGTGTTCCCACTCCTAAGACTCCACCCCCCCAGCCTGGCTTCGGGTATAATCACACCCTTGCCATGTCTGATGAGGTGTTTCTGAGCCTGGGTGTTGTGGTTTTGTGTGAACAGGTGTTGACTTCCTCCTTACACAGGATGAAATACCACACCTCTGGATGAGGTGCAGTACCTCTGTGACGACTGAAGCCTCAGGGGCACCAACTTGCAGTGTAGCAGAGCCCACATAGTGTGGTGGCCAGGGCCACCGAATGCTAAGGCTGGATAGGACTCCATTTTATGTATAGTCTATTGTGTGTTATTAATGTGTGAAGCGTATGAGGCATGTATAGGTATAAAGTAAGATATAAGAATGTAAAACAGGATATAGATTACGTTAGTAATGAGGAGTGTTATGTAGATAAAATGTAGAAGTGTTGTCAGGTAAATGCTGTTGATTAGGATGCTGGGCTGGGAACCTCAGCCGCATACTAGGGCAGGGACACCAGGGGTTAAGGAAAGATTTAGCCCCTGGAAAGAGTCTTCAAGGGATAAGTCCCTGAGACAGGAAAAGGGAGGGGAGATGAAGTTGGTCATATAAGATAGAAGGTGTGTGGTGTGTCGGGGTCGGACCGGTCCCCGGCAGACTGGTCCACATTGGACAATGGGACTGCTGGGCGAATGTTGGGTTATGCAGGACCCTGATAATAGAAGAAGTGCAGATCTGGGAACCTAAGAAAATGGTTAGGGTTACACTGGTCTGCAGACAGAAAATGCAGCCATAGAAGAAGAACCATTAGAGTGCAGGTGTAAGCCAAAAGAGATAGAGAGTGAAGTTGTGTTTTGTGTTATCTGCGAGAGAAAAACTGTTAAAGAAGTAAAAGTTCAGTTTAATAAAAATCCTATAGTGTCATCTTTTTCCTTGGAATGGACTCCCAGAGAAGTGAAGGAACCAAAGTATCCCCTACAGCAAGTAAGTGGACGCACCCTACACGTTCAGTAGGCCTACAACAGGACACATGGTTGCACCTATACACAAGCTAGGCCACGACTAAAGTGCCTCCCTGCCACCCTGTTACATTTTCACAACGTTGGCAACTTGACTTATGTTTTCTGGAAAGCTTACCAAAAATTCACGGACAGACAATATTTTTTATGGACGCATTCGAAAATCATTGTAAACCATTGTAATTATAAATCTTAATTTTTTTTCATGAACAGGCCAAAAAAGTGTCCTATATTTACGGACTGTCCTTGAATTTCTAGAAAGTTGGAAATCCAGGTCTGGCATTGTTTCTCCACAGCTTCCCCGTCCTTGTTTTTTGGTTACAGCAGTTCCACGTTCACAAGGCTGCAGCCAATCATTGATCTAAGAGGCTCGTGCAATCTGCATTAGTAGAGCTGCTGACCTCTGTCATTGCCTGCAGTATGGTTGATTTGATGTCATCGCTGCAACCAAAAAGCAAAGACACAGCACTTGAGGAAAACTCCTTTATGATTTCCACGGCTACAATTACAATTGGCAGAATGGTGAATTTGCTATGCTTAGATACGCAAGTGCTTCCAATGCACAATGCAAGGAATATTAATTATATTTATTGTATATGATCGTCTAAGGTCAGAGTAAGTGAGTGTTTCATGTAGCATAAAACCAAACTGTTATATATTTATTTTTGAATGAATGAATGACTCAATCAATCTTCTGTATAACAATAGTTATCTTCCATTTTTAAGGCGCTTTATTGAAATAAATTGAAAAATAAGTAATATGTGTTTTTCACACTGTATTTTTGTACTTTTCTGAGAATTTTTTCTATTACATTATTCCATGTAACCCAACCAGTTTAGCGGTGTTCTTTGTGCTCCAGGGCTTCAACTTAAAGACAATTCAGAAGAAAGGAACATGAGGTCAGAAGTTAAGCTTTTACATTTGTTAAGATTAGCCAAGAGTCAAGTGGAATGGCTTACAGTGCCATTATAGTAACATGCATGTTAAGGGCTGCGATAAAAGCTTCAAATTGTGGAAATTCAGTACGTGATAGTATTCATTGCTCATGGCTGCGCTGTCAATAATACAAGTAAATAATTGGATTGTAGACAGGTAGAGCACCTGTGATGTGAAAATGTGCATTCCTCTTGCTACATACTATACACAGTATATACATAAATTAGTTTAACATAATCCCTAACATACCTGTTACATTTAACCCCTTCTTGATGTGTGATGTATATGTACATCACACGCCAGGTATGGGTGTATGGAGCGGGCTCCAGAGCTTAGCATGCATTATATCCTGCTCTGATCGCTGCTGTTAATCCCTTAAATGCTTTTGTTAAATTTTGACAGCGTCATATAAGGCGCGCATTTCTGAGTGCTCATCTCCTTGACTGCCATGTTGGTACTCTTATAAATCTCAACCATAGGCTGGGATTCACTGGAGACCACGTATATAGTTGCTAGTCTATATTAGCATATACTCGTAGATAATCAGATCATAGGCACTGAAAAAAGTAAAATGTAACAAAAAAGGTTTAAAAAATATTAAAAAATAAAAAAGCAAATATTTTTATAAACCATTTTTTCTGAAATTTGAACATTAACATATAAAAAATTATAGAAATAACTATATTGAGATGAGCGAATCAATTAGAGGGGGATCAAGTTCAACTGAAAATAGCAGTTTCATGCAAATTTCAACATTTTGAGATTCGATTCACAGTTCACACACAGACAGACAGACAGACAGACACACACACACACACACACACAAACTTGCCTGGCACCATTTTCCACATTTCTGTAGCATCAGAAAATGGGCTGACATGATTTTGCACTGCTGTGTGGGCCTCCCACTAATGCCATGCAGAAATACGATTTTCCAGCACCTGGGGCAAGAATTCAGTTTGGCGCCCTCCTGCTCAAAAGGTTTGAGTAGTTACCATGTGACCACCTATATGTGTTTTGCGCAGTTAGGCAGGCTTTGCACACTACGACATCGCAGGTGCGATGTCGGTGGGGTCAAATTGAAAGTGACGCACATCCGGCATCGCATGCGACATCGCAGTGTGTAAAGCCTAGATGATACGATTAACGAGCGCAAAAGCGTCGTAATCGTATCATCGGTGCAGCGTCGGCGTAATCCATAATTACGCTGACGCGACGGTCCGATGTTGTTCCTCGCTCCTGCAGCGGCACACATCGCTGTGTGTGAAGTCGCAGGAGCGAGGAACATCTCCTACCGGCGTCACCGCGGCTTCCGTAGGATATGCGGAAGGAAGGAGGTGGGTGGGATGTTTACATCCTGCTCATCACCGCCCCTCCGCTCCTATTGGCCGCCTGCCGTGTGACGTCGCAGTGACGCCGCACGACCCGCCCCCTTAATAAGGAGGCGGGTCGCCGGCCAGAGCGACGGTCGCAGGGCAGGTGAGTGCATGTGAAGCCGGCGTAGCGATAATTTTCGCTATGCCAGCTTTCACAAGATATTGTACCTGCGACGGGGGCGGGGACCATCGCGTACGACATCGCAGCATCGGCTTGCGATGTTGCAACGTGCAAAGCCCGCCTTAGAGTAACATGCCACTTAACTGCTCTTCCTAATTCTCTCGATGTTCAGTGAAAAACTAGAGCACCTGCTTCATAGACAGAAGCAGGAAGAAAAGCTAGTTCTTACATGACCATAGGTATGTAAATATCATGAGTGGCCATTTCATGACTGCTGGAACCGGCAAACAGAGCTGAATCCTGACAGAGAGTATATTGCACAATGTTAGGATTGAGCATGCTACTTAATTTTACAATTAAAGGGATTGTCCAGATTTATAATTAAAGTCTGCAGCCAAGATTGAGCCAGGAGGCAAAGGTCCAAGTGGAGGAGGAGGTAGAGGTGGACGTGGCGGTGGAGGTGGAAGAAGTCTCTTTCACATATGCCAAATCCCGCACAATCAACAGGCAACCTTGGAACATGAGCCAGACTAAAGAACTGAGGACTTCCATTACATACACTTCACCACATACAAACATCCCTTACCACTTTTAAGTCTGCACTTAGTGCTGCTAAACCACCCTACTTCCCATTCCTCATATCCTGCCTCTCTCACAACCCTAAACAACTATAAAACACCTTCAACTCTCTCCTCCATCCATCGGAACCACCTCCCTCTCCTCTCATCTACTCCTCCCACAATCGCTTCCAAAATTTCTCCCATACATCCCCCATACTTTGGAACGCTCTGCCGCAATATATCAGACTCTCGTCTACCTTGAAAAGCTTCAAACGGAATCTGAAGATCCACCACTTCCAACAAGCCTACAACCATAAGTAACT
The DNA here is from genome assembly GCF_048569485.1 of Anomaloglossus baeobatrachus. NCBI lineage: Eukaryota > Metazoa > Chordata > Amphibia > Anura > Aromobatidae > Anomaloglossus > Anomaloglossus baeobatrachus. Next base: position 576,183,399 of record NC_134353.1, on the reverse strand, counting down.
CTCAGTCTGCTATAGTGCCGCATGACTATCTCCACCCTCACCTACTGTATCCTCACCCATTCCTAGTAGATTGTGAACCCTGACGGGCAGGGTCGTCTTTCCTCCACTACCTGTCTGTGCCTTGTTTTCTTTATGACTATTGTACTTGACCCTATTATATTATGTGTACCCCTATCCACATGTAAGGTGCCATTGAATAAATGGCGCCATAATAATAAATAACAATAATATATATTTTTTAATTAACTTATTTTTTAAAATTGGGGAAGCCCAAAAACCCTTGTAAATGGCAAATAGAGTATACCCTCCCTTGATCCATCCTCTGTGTCAAACTATCGCCCCATATCCCTTCTCCCCTATGCCTCAAAACTACTAGGACAGCATGTCCATCTTGAACTGTCCTCATACCTCTCATCCTGCTCCCTCTTTGACAAGCTACAATCTGGCTTCCGACTGCATCATTCCACTGAAACTGCCCTAACTAAAGTCACTAATTACCTACTAACCGCCAAAGCCAAGCGACACTACTCTATCCTCCTCCTACTGGACCTGTCCTCTGCCTTCGACACAGTAGACCATTCCCTCCTACTACAGATTCTCTCATCTCTGGGCATCACAGACTTGGCCCTATCTTGGATTTCTTCATACCTAACCGACCGAACTTTCAGCGTCTCCCATTCTCACACCACTTCCTCATCTCGCCCCCTATCTGTCAGTGTCCCCCAAGGCTCAGTTCTTGGACCCCTGCTGTTCTCCATCTACAACTTCGGCCTGGGACAGCTCATAGAGTCCCACAGCTTCCAGTATCATCTCTAGGCCGTTGACACACAGATCTACCTCTCTGGACCTGACATTACCTTTCTACTAACCAAAATCCCACAATGTCTGTCTGCTATTTCATCCTTTTTCTCTGCGCGATTCCTAAAACTTAACATGGACAAAACTGAGTTCATTGTCTTTCCCCCTCCTCACTCATCTCCTCCAACAAGCCTTTCCATCAAACTTGATGGTTGCTCACTCTCCCCAGTCTCACAAGCACGTTGCCTTGGAGTAACCCTTGACTCTGCTCTATCCTTCAAGCCACATCCAAGCCCTCTTCAACTCATGCCAATTACAACTCAAAAATATCTCCTGGATCCGTGCTTTCCTTAACCAAGAATCAGCAAAAACATTAGTGCATGCCCTCATCATCTCCCGCCATGACTACTGCAACCTCCTGCTCTCTCGCCTCCCTTCCAACACTCTTGCACCCCTCCATTCTATCCTAAACTCTGCGGCCCGCCTAATCCACCTCTCCCCTCGCTACTCCCCAGCCTCGCCACTCTGCCAATCCCTTCATTGGCTTCCCATCACCCAATGACTCCAGTTCAAAACATTAACAATGACATACAAAGTCATGCACAACCTGTCTCCCCCCTACATCTGTGACCTAGTCTCCCGGTACCTACCTGCACGCAACCTCAGATCCTCACAAGATCTCCTTCTCTGCTCCTCTCTTATCTCCTCTTCCCACAATCGCGTACAAGATTTCTCCCGTGCATCCCCCATACTCTGGAATGCTCTACCTCAGCACATCAGACTCTCACCTACCGTGGAAAGAGGAACCTCAAGACCCACCTCTTCCAACAAGCCTACAACCTACAATAGTCCTCAGTCCAGTAGACCACTGCACAACCAGCTCTATCCTCACCTATTGTACCATCACCCATTCCCTGTAGACTGTGAGCCCTGGCAGGCAGGGTCCTCTCTCCTCCTATACCAGTCTGTTGCATGGGACCCCGGACTTGTGCAAAGAGAGGAGTTCCCTGTCCAAAACAGAGAAGGTGACTCTTAGCTGGAGTGCAGAGAAGAGAAGGCCCTGCTTCGTGTACCGGGTGTGGGATCCGAACACCACCGTACCAAAGGCTATGGAGACTGGCAATTTCTGGTTAAGTACTGGACTCTGTGCTTCCTGACCCTACACATGAAAACAGCCTCATCCAACACCAGGACAACCGAACTGTGAGTTTCCTGCTCACTGCAATCCCTGCCACCACCACAACTCCCAATTGGGCGCCGGGACTACAACTCCCCTACCCGTGGAGGGGATCCCACCTTGCTGCCCCATACCATCAGTCCCGGGCACGGTCCCCAGAGGCAGCGGCGGTGCCACCATCTCATCACCGCAACCCACGGGTGGCGTCACAGACAATCTGCCCTGTACATATTGCCCTTTTTCTTTGTTGTGGAGCCTGGGATCACAGACCGGATCACGCCACCGTGATACCTCTAGAAGTGATCCCATTGGCCCGGCTCTGAGTACCCCCTATCCCTGGGCGACACATATATATGCCCTCAGCCCCTCCTGTGATGTATATACGGTATGCCTCAACCCCTCCTATGATGTATATATGCCCCCAACCCCTCCTGTCATGTATATATGCCCTCAGCCCCTCCTATGATGTATATACGATATGCCCCAACCCCTTCTGTGATGTATATATGCCCCTAGCCCCTTCTGTGATGTATGTGCCTCCAGTGTCTCCTATGTGATGTATATGATTTACCAATCTGTTGACTGCGCTCCACACCGAGACAAAGAAAATAAAAGCAGTTGTGAGAAGTAACATGATCAATATCGCCGAACATCACAGCCGCATCAAAGAGAAGCAGCTACGGCCACCACAATAGGGGTGTAGGGGTGAGTTAATTAATTGCTTGACAAAATATATTAGGGTCATTTTCAAGCTAATAATTTGGTGCGGCCCACAAAGGTTGGTAGAAATTTCCAAATGGCCCCCGGCAGAAAAAAGGTTCCCATCCCTGCCCTCGGGGACTTTATCACTGCAGCAGTGCTCTGCTTATCAAAAATGCATTATTCCTGTGAGTGCCGGCACTCTGTCAGCTCTCACAGGAAGTGAATCATGGTAGCGTCAGGGGTCATCAGCTGACCTTGCGTAAACCATGGCAACACCATGGTGCCCCATTATCATGTCACAGGGCCGCTGATGGTGGTGAGGAATGGACATTTAAATTGATCTAAGTGGTTAGCAGGCGGGGTGGTTCTCTGATCCACCTGCACCTGTTAGCCGCACATGTCTGCTGAGCCGATCAACAGACATGTGTGAGAATTCCCACGGGCTTGCCGCTAGAGCCCGCGGTAACTGGGGTGAAGAGATCATGGACATAAATACAGTTAGGTCCAGAAATATTTGGACAGTGACACAATTTTCGCTAGTTGGGCTCTGCATGCCACCACATTGGATTTGAAATGAAATCTCTACAACAGAATTCAAGTGCAGATTGTAACGTTTAATTTGAAGGTTTGAACAAAAATATCTGATAGAAATTGTAGGAATTGTACACATTTCTTTACAAACACTCCACATTTTAGGAGGTCAAAAGTAATTGGACAAATAAACCAAACCCAAACAAAATATTTTTATTTTCAATATTTTGTTGCAAATCCTTTGGAGGCAATCACTGCCTTAAGTCTGGAACCCATGGACATCACCAAACGCTGGATTTCCTCCTTCTTAATGCTTTGCCAGGCCTTTACAGCCGCAGCCTTCAGGTCTTGCTTGTTTGTGGGTCTTTCCGTCTTAAGTCTGGATTTGAGCAAGTGAAATGCATGCTCAATTGGGTTAAGATCTGGTGATTGACTTGGCCATTGCAGAATGTTCCACTTTTTTGCACTCATGAACTCCTGGGTAGCTTTGGCTGTATGCTTGGGGTCATTGTCCATATATAAGAATAAGGCTGCACATCAAACTTAGATAATGGTATAATGCCTCAAGCATATGGAAAAATATTGGAATATACAATGAAAAATGCTACTTGCTAATTTGAACATGTGAATAATGAATTGCATACCTGCTATGAATATTAGGAAAAAGGAGATATTTAGCAATCGCATTGATCAATGTAACTGAGCCCCAAATCCTCGTCAAGGTATATCTCTATATTGGGGTCCCTAGCTCTGTGACCCTAACTGTGTGTCATCTCATTGCAATTAAAAACTGCTATGGGTGGAGAGGGGTAACTAAGGACTTTCTTATATAGGAGATGGAAAAAACATGGCCGAAAGGGGCGGAGCTGTGTTCACATTCAGAAAAAAAACTACATATAACTGAATAGGATAACTGAAGTGAGCACTAATATATATATATGAGTGCAAGCCAAAAATACATACTATATATAAGAATAAGGCTGCACATCAAACTTAGATAATGGTATAATGCCTCAAGCATATGGAAAAATATTGGAATATACAATGAAAAATGCTACTTGCTAATTTGAACATGTGAATAATGAATTGCATACCTGCTATGAATATTAGGAAAAAGGAGATATTTAGCAATCGCATTGATCAATGTAACTGAGCCCCAAAACCTCGTCAAGGTATATCTCTATATTGGGGTCCCTAGCTCTGTGACCCTAACTGTGTGTCATCTCATTGCAATTAAAAACTGCTATGGGTGGAGAGGGGTAACTAAGGACTTTCTTATATAGGAGATGGAAAAAACATGGCCGAAAGGGGCGGAGCTGTGTTCACATTCAGAAAAAAAACTACATATAACTGAATAGGATAACTGAAGTGAGCACTAATATATATATATGAGTGCAAGCCAAAAATACATACTATATATAAGAATAAGGCTGCACATCAAACTTAGATAATGGTATAATGCCTCAAGCATATGGAAAAATATTGGAATATACAATGAAAAATGCTACTTGCTAATTTGAACATGTGAATAATGAATTGCATACCTGCTATGAATATTAGGAAAAAGGAGATATTTAGCAATCGCATTGATCAATGTAACTGAGCCCCAAAACCTCGTCAAGGTATATCTCTATATTGGGGTCCCTAGCTCTGTGACCCTAACTGTGTGTCATCTCATTGCAATTAAAAACTGCTATGGGTGGAGAGGGGTAACTAAGGACTTTCTTATATAGGAGATGGAAAAAACATGTCCGAAAGGGGCGGAGCTGTGTTCACATTCAGAAAAAAACTACTTATAACTGAATAGGATAACTGAAGTGAGCACTAATATATATATATGAGTGCAAGCCAAAAATACATACTATATATAAGAATAAGGCTGCACATCAAACTTAGATAATGGTATAATGCCTCAAGCATATGGAAAAATATTGGAATATACAATGAAAAATGCTACTTGCTAATTTGAACATGTGAATAATGAATTGCATACCTGCTATGAATATTAGGAAAAAGGAGATATTTAGCAATCGCATTGATCAATGTAACTGAGCCCCAAAACCTCGTCAAGGTATATCTCTATATTGGGGTCCCTAGCTCTGTGACCCTAACTGTGTGTCATCTCATTGCAATTAAAAACTGCTATGGGTGGAGAGGGGTAACTAAGGACTTTCTTATATAGGAGATGGAAAAAACATGGCCGAAAGGGGCGGAGCTGTGTTCACATTCAGAAAAAAAACTACATATAACTGAATAGGATAACTGAAGTGAGCACTAATATATATATATGAGTGCAAGCCAAAAATACATACTATATATAAGAATAAGGCTGCACATCAAACTTAGATAATGGTATAATGCCTCAAGCATATGGAAAAATATTGGAATATACAATGAAAAATGCTACTTGCTAATTTGAACATGTGAATAATGAATTGCATACCTGCTATGAATATTAGGAAAAAGGAGATATTTAGCAATCGCATTGATCAATGTAACTGAGCCCCAAAACCTCGTCAAGGTATATCTCTATATTGGGGTCCCTAGCTCTGTGACCCTAACTGTGTGTCATCTCATTGCAATTAAAAACTGCTATGGGTGGAGAGGGGTAACTAAGGACTTTCTTATATAGGAGATGGAAAAACCATGGCCGAAAGGGGCGGAGCTGTGTTCACATTCAGAAAAAAAACTACATATAACTGAATAGGATAACTGAAGTGAGCACTAATATATATATATGAGTGCAAGCCAAAAATACATACTATATATAAGAATAAGGCTGCACATCAAACTTAGATAATGGTATAATGCCTCAAGCATATGGAAAAATATTGGAATATACAATGAAAAATGCTACTTGCTAATTTGAACATGTGAATAATGAATTGCATACCTGCTACGAATATTAGGAAAAAGGAGATATTTAGCAATCGCATTGATCAATGTAACTGAGCCCCAAAACCTCGTCAAGGTATATCTCTATATTGGGGTCCCTAGCTCTGTGACCCTAACTGTGTGTCATCTCATTGCAATTAAAAACTGCTATGGGTGGAGAGGGGTAACTAAGGACTGTCTTATATAGGAGATGGAAAAAACATGGCCGAAAGGGGCGGAGCTGTGTTCACATTCAGAAAAAAAACTACATATAACTGAATAGGATAACTGAAGTGAGCACTAATATATATATATGAGTGCAAGCCAAAAATACATACTATATATAAGAATAAGGCTGCACATCAAACTTAGATAATGGTATAATGCCTCAAGCATATGGAAAAATATTGGAATATACAATGAAAAATGCTACTTGCTAATTTGAACATGTGAATAATGAATTGCATACCTGCTATGAATATTAGGAAAAAGGAGATATTTAGCAATCGCATTGATCAATGTAACTGAGCCCCAAAACCTCGTCAAGGTATATCTCTATATTGGGGTCCCTAGCTCTGTGACCCTAACTGTGTGTCATCTCATTGCAATTAAAAACTGCTATGGGTGGAGAGGGGTAACTAAGGACTTTCTTATATAGGAGATGGTTATAACATGGCCGAAAGGGGCGGAGCTGTGTTCACATTCAGAAAAAAAACTACATATAACTGAATAGGATAACTGAAGTGAGCACTAATATATATATATGAGTGCAAGCCAAAAATACATACTATATATAAGAATAAGGCTGCACATCAAACTTAGATAATGGTATAATGCCTCAAGCATATGGAAAAATATTGGAATATACAATGAAAAATGCTACTTGCTAATTTGAACATGTGAATAATGAATTGCATACCTGCTATGAATATTAGGAAAAAGGAGATATTTAGCAATCGCATTGATCAATGTAACTGAGCCCCAAAACCTCGTCAAGGTATATCTCTATATTGGGGTCCCTAGCTCTGTGACCCTAACTGTGTGTCATCTCATTGCAATTAAAAACTGCTATGGGTGGAGAGGGGTAACTAAGGACTTTCTTATATAGGAGATGGAAAAAACATGGCCAAAAGGGGCGGAGCTGTGTTCACATTCAGAAAAAAAACTACATATAACTGAATAGGATAACTGAAGTGAGCACTAATATATATATATGAGTGCAAGCCAAAAATACATACTATATATAAGAATAAGGCTGCACATCAAACTTAGATAATGGTATAATGCCTCAAGCATATGGAAAAATATTGGAATATACAATGAAAAATGCTACTTGCTAATTTGAACATGTGAATAATGAATTGCATACCTGCTATGAATATTAGGAAAAAGGAGATATTTAGCAATCGCATTGATCAATGTAACTGAGCCCCAAAACCTCGTCAAGGTATATCTCTATATTGGGGTCCCTAGCTCTGTGACCCTAACTGTGTGTCATCTCATTGCAATTAAAAACTGCTATGGGTGGAGAGGGGTAACTAAGGACTTTCTTATATAGGAGATGGAAAAAACATGGCCGAAAGGGGCGGAGCTGTGTTCACATTCAGAAAAAAAACTACATATAACTGAATAGGATAACTGAAGTGAGCACTAATATATATATATATGAGTGCAAGCCAAAAATACATACTATATATAAGAATAAGGCTGCACATCAAACTTAGATAATGGTATAATGCCTCAAGCATATGGAAAAATATTGGAATATACAATGAAAAATGCTACTTGCTAATTTGAACATGTGAATAATGAATTGCATACCTGCTATGAATATTAGGAAAAAGGAGATATTTAGCAATCGCATTGATCAATGTAACTGAGCCCCAAAACCTCGTCAAGGTATATCTCTATATTGGGGTCCCTAGCTCTGTGACCCTAACTGTGTGTCATCTCATTGCAATTAAAAACTGCTATGGGTGGAGAGGGGTAACTAAAGACTTTCTTATATAGGAGATGGAAAAAACATGGCCGAAAGGGGCGGAGCTGTGTTCACATTCAGAAAAAAAACTACATATAACTGAATAGGATAACTGAAGTGAGCACTAATATATATATATGAGTGCAAGCCAAAAATACATACTATATATAAGAATAAGGCTGCACATCAAACTTAGATAATGGTATAATGCCTCAAGCATATGGAAAAATATTGGAATATACAATGAAAAATGCTACTTGCTAATTTGAACATGTGAATAATGAATTGCATACCTGCTATGAATATTAGGAAAAAGGAGATATTTAGCAATCGCATTGATCAATGTAACTGAGCCCCAAAACCTCGTCAAGGTATATCTCTATATTGGGGTCCCTAGCTCTGTGACCCTAACTGTGTGTCATCTCATTGCAATTAAAAACTGCTATGGGTGGAGAGGGGTAACTAAGGACTTTCTTATATAGGAGATGGAAAAAACATGGCCGAAAGGGGCGGAGCTGTGTTCACATTCAGAAAAAAAACTACATATAACTGAATAGGATAACTGAAGTGAGCACTAATATATATATATGAGTGCAAGCCAAAAATACATACTATATATAAGAATAAGGCTGCACATCAAACTTAGATAATGGTATAATGCCTCAAGCATATGGAAAAATATTGGAATATACAATGAAAAATGCTACTTGCTAATTTGAACATGTGAATAATGAATTGCATACCTGCTATGAATATTAGGAAAAAGGAGATATTTAGCAATCGCATTGATCAATGTAACTGAGCCCCAAAACCTCGTCAAGGTATATCTCTATATTGGGGTCCCTAGCTCTGTGACCCTAACTGTGTGTCATCTCATTGCAATTAAAAACTGCTATGGGTGGAGAGGGGTAACTAAGGACTTTCTTATATAGGAGATGGAAAAAACATGGCCGAAAGGGGCGGAGCTGTGTTCACATTCAGAAAAAAACTACATATAACTGAATAGGATAACTGAAGTGAGCACTAATATATATATATGAGTGCAAGCCAAAAATACATACTATATATAAGAATAAGGCTGCACATCAAACTTAGATAATGGTATAATGCCTCAAGCATATGGAAAAATATTGGAATATACAATGAAAAATGCTATTCATTATTCACATGTTCAAATTAGCAAGTAGCATTTTTCATTGTATATTCCAATATTTTTCCATATGCTTGAGGCATTATACCATTATCTAAGTTTGATGTGCAGCCTTATTCTTATATATAGTATGTATTTTTGGCTTGCACTCATATATATATATTAGTGCTCACTTCAGTTATCCTATTCAGTTATATGTAGTTTTTTTTCTGAATGTGAACACAGCTCCGCCCCTTTCGGCCATGTTTTTTCCATCTCCTATATAAGAAAGTCCTTAGTTACCCCTCTCCACCCATAGCAGTTTTTAATTGCAATGAGATGACACACAGTTAGGGTCACAGAGCTAGGGACCCCAATATAGAGATATACCTTGACGAGGTTTTGGGGCTCAGTTACATTGATCAATGCGATTGCTAAATATCTCCTTTTTCCTAATATTCATAGCAGGTATGCAATTCATTATTCACATGTTCAAATTAGCAAGTAGCATTTTTCATTGTATATTCCAATATTTTTCCATATGCTTGAGGCATTATACCATTATCTAAGTTTGATGTGCAGCCTTATTCTTATATATAGTATGTATTTTTGGCTTGCACTCATATATATATATTAGTGCTCACTTCAGTTATCCTATTCAGTTATATGTAGTTTTTTTCTGAATGTGAACACAGCTCCGCCCCTTTCGGCCATGTTTTTTCCATCTCCTATATAAGAAAGTCCTTAGTTACCCCTCTCCACCCATAGCAGTTTTTAGTTGCAATGAGATGACACACAGTTAGGGTCACAGAGCTAGGGAGGTTTTGGGGCTCAGTTACATTGATCAATGCGATTGCTAAATATCTCCTTTTTCCTAATATTCATAGCAGGTATGCAATTCATTATTCACATGTTCAAATTAGCAAGTAGCATTTTTCATTGTATATTCCAATATTTTTCCATATGCTTGAGGCATTATACCATTATCTAAGTTTGATGTGCAGCCTTATTCTTATATATAGTATGTATTTTTGGCTTGCACTCATATATATATATTAGTGCTCACTTCAGTTATCCTATTCAGTTATATGTAGTTTTTTTTCTGAATGTGAACACAGCTCCGCCCCTTTCGGCCATGTTTTTTCCATCTCCTATATAAGAAAGTCCTTAGTTACCCCTCTCCACCCATAGCAGTTTTTAATTGCAATGAGATGACACACAGTTAGGGTCACAGAGCTAGGGACCCCAATATAGAGATATACCTTGACGAGGTTTTGGGGCTCAGTTACATTGATCAATGCGATTGCTAAATATCTCCTTTTTCCTAATATTCATAGCAGGTATGCAATTCATTATTCACATGTTCAAATTAGCAAGTAGCATTTTTCATTGTATATTCCAATATTTTTCCATATGCTTGAGGCATTATACCATTATCTAAGTTTGATGTGCAGCCTTATTCTTATATATAGTATGTATTTTTGGCTTGCACTCATATATATATATTAGTGCTCACTTCAGTTATCCTATTCAGTTATATGTAGTTTTTTTTCTGAATGTGAACACAGCTCCGCCCCTTTCGGCCATGTTTTTTCCATCTCCTATATAAGAAAGTCCTTAGTTACCCCTCTCCACCCATAGCAGTTTTTAATTGCAATGAGATGACACACAGTTAGGGTCACAGAGCTAGGGACCCCAATATAGAGATATACCTTGACGAGGTTTTGGGGCTCAGTTACATTGATCAATGCGATTGCTAAATATCTCCTTTTTCCTAATATTCATAGCAGGTATGCAATTCATTATTCACATGTTCAAATTAGCAAGTAGCATTTTTCATTGTATATTCCAATATTTTTCCATATGCTTGAGGCATTATACCATTATCTAAGTTTGATGTGCAGCCTTATTCTTATATATAGTATGTATTTTTGGCTTGCACTCATATATATATATTAGTGCTCACTTCAGTTATCCTATTCAGTTATATGTAGTTTTTTTTCTGAATATGAACACAGCTCCGCCCCTTTTGGCCATGTTTTTTCCATCTCCTATATAAGAAAGTCCTTAGTTACCCCTCTCCACCCATAGCAGTTTTTAATTGCAATGAGATGACACACAGTTAGGGTCACAGAGCTAGGGACCCCAATATAGAGATATACCTTGACGAGGTTTTGGGGCTCAGTTACATTGATCAATGCGATTGCTAAATATCTCCTTTTTCCTAATATTCATAGCAGGTATGCAATTCATTATTCACATGTTCAAATTAGCAAGTAGCATTTTTCATTGTATATTCCAATATTTTTCCATATGCTTGAGGCATTATACCATTATCTAAGTTTGATGTGCAGCCTTATTCTTATATATATAGTATGTATTTTTGGCTTGCACTCATATATATATATTAGTGCTCACTTCAGTTATCCTATTCAGTTATATGTAGTTTTTTTTCTGAATGTGAACACAGCTCCGCCCCTTTCGGCCATGTTATAACCATCTCCTATATAAGAAAGTCCTTAGTTACCCCTCTCCACCCATAGCAGTTTTTAATTGCAATGAGATGACACACAGTTAGGGTCACAGAGCTAGGGACCCCAATATAGAGATATACCTTGACGAGGTTTTGGGGCTCAGTTACATTGATCAATGCGATTGCTAAATATCTCCTTTTTCCTAATATTCATAGCAGGTATGCAATTCATTATTCACATGTTCAAATTAGCAAGTAGCATTTTTCATTGTATATTCCAATATTTTTCCATATGCTTGAGGCATTATACCATTATCTAAGTTTGATGTGCAGCCTTATTCTTATATATAGTATGTATTTTTGGCTTGCACTCATATATATATATTAGTGCTCACTTCAGTTATCCTATTCAGTTATATGTAGTTTTTTTTCTGAATGTGAACACAGCTCCGCCCCTTTCGGCCATGTTTTTTCCATCTCCTATATAAGACAGTCCTTAGTTACCCCTCTCCACCCATAGCAGTTTTTAATTGCAATGAGATGACACACAGTTAGGGTCACAGAGCTAGGGACCCCAATATAGAGATATACCTTGACGAGGTTTTGGGGCTCAGTTACATTGATCAATGCGATTGCTAAATATCTCCTTTTTCCTAATATTCATAGCAGGTATGCAATTCATTATTCACATGTTCAAATTAGCAAGTAGCATTTTTCATTGTATATTCCAATATTTTTCCATATGCTTGAGGCATTATACCATTATCTAAGTTTGATGTGCAGCCTTATTCTTATATATAGTATGTATTTTTGGCTTGCACTCATATATATATATTAGTGCTCACTTCAGTTATCCTATTCAGTTATATGTAGTTTTTTTTCTGAATGTGAACACAGCTCCGCCCCTTTCGGCCATGGTTTTTCCATCTCCTATATAAGAAAGTCCTTAGTTACCCCTCTCCACCCATAGCAGTTTTTAATTGCAATGAGATGACACACAGTTAGGGTCACAGAGCTAGGGACCCCAATATAGAGATATACCTTGACGAGGTTTTGGGGCTCAGTTACATTGATCAATGCGATTGCTAAATATCTCCTTTTTCCTAATATTCATAGCAGGTATGCAATTCATTATTCACATGTTCAAATTAGCAAGTAGCATTTTTCATTGTATATTCCAATATTTTTCCATATGCTTGAGGCATTATACCATTATCTAAGTTTGATGTGCAGCCTTATTCTTATATATAGTATGTATTTTTGGCTTGCACTCATATATATATATTAGTGCTCACTTCAGTTATCCTATTCAGTTATATGTAGTTTTTTTTCTGAATGTGAACACAGCTCCGCCCCTTTCGGCCATGTTTTTTCCATCTCCTATATAAGAAAGTCCTTAGTTACCCCTCTCCACCCATAGCAGTTTTTAATTGCAATGAGATGACACACAGTTAGGGTCACAGAGCTAGGGACCCCAATATAGAGATATACCTTGACGAGGTTTTGGGGCTCAGTTACATTGATCAATGCGATTGCTAAATATCTCCTTTTTCCTAATATTCATAGCAGGTATGCAATTCATTATTCACATGTTCAAATTAGCAAGTAGCATTTTTCATTGTATATTCCAATATTTTTCCATATGCTTGAGGCATTATACCATTATCTAAGTTTGATGTGCAGCCTTATTCTTATATATAGTATGTATTTTTGGCTTGCACTCATATATATATATTAGTGCTCACTTCAGTTATCCTATTCAGTTATATGGGGTCATTGTCCATCTGTACTATGAAGCGCCGTCCGATCAACTTTGCGGCATTTGGCTGAATCTGGGCTGAAAATATATCCCGGTACACTTCAGAATTCATCCGGCTACTCTTGTCTGCTGTTATGTCATCAATAAACACAAGTGACTCAGTGCCATTGAAAGCCATGCATGCCCATGCCATCACGTTGCCTCCACCATGTTTTACAGAGGATGTGGTGTGCCTTGGATCATGTGCCGTTCCCTTTCTTCTCCAAACTTTTTTCTTCCCATCATTCTGGTACAGGTTGATCTTTGTCTCCTCTGTCCATAGAATACTTTTCCAGAACTGAGCTGGCTTCATGAAGTTTTTTTCAGCAAATTTAGCTCTGGCCTGTCTATTTTTGGAATTGATGAATGGTTTGCATCTAGATGTGAACCTTTTGTATTTACTTTCATGGAATCTTCTCTTTACTGTTGACTTAGAGACAGATACACCTACTTCACTGAGAGTGTTCTGGACTTCAGTTGATGTTGTGAACGGGTTCTTCTTCACCAAAAAAAGTATGCGGCGATCATCCACCACTGTTGTCATCCGTGGACGCCCAGGCCTTTTTGAGTTCCCAAGCTCACCAGTAGAGTTGAGCGCGGTTCGCGGTTTGAGGTTCGCCAGTTCTAGGCTCGAGTGATTTTGGGGCCTGTTCTAGATCGAACTAGAACTCTAGCTTTTTGCAAAAGCTCGATAGTTCTAGAAACGTTCAAGAACGGTTCTAGCAGCAAAAAAACAGCTAATTCCTAGCTTGGTTTCCGCTGTAATAGTGTAAGTCACTCTGTGAATCACACTATTATGACATTTCAGTGTATAGTGTGCGTGAACAGCGCCTTCAGATCACTGCTGTTTCTATAATGGCGATCGCCATTTTTTTTTTTCCCTTGTCTTCCTTCCCTAAGCACGCGCGTGTAGTGGGGCGGGCCAGCATGTCAGCCAATCCCAGACACACACACAGCTAAGTGGACTTTTAGCCAGAGAAGCAACGGCATGTGTGATAGGATGTCCATGTCACATGTCCCTGCATTATAAAATCGGACATTTTCCTCCAGGACGCCATTATCTCTTCTGCGTCTTTGGTGTCAGACATCAATGTCGCAGGTCCGTCCTTTGTCCTATCGCTGATACAGCTGTATGCGCTCCATACACAGCGCTGGACAGCTTAGGGAGAGCACTTTCTAGCAGTCCTTTTAAGGGCTCAAACCGGCAGGGTCAGAGAGCCATAGGTGACAGGTCCTGAAAACAGCGACAGCGTCTGTGTAGCCAAGGTCAGGGATTTCCTCCCTGCATTTCCCTATTAGGAGGGAATAGAAAGGCAGGCTTCCATTCCTCTACCCAGAGCCCCACAATCCTGGCACTGTACCCTCCTGTCCTCTGCACACTCCAACTCATTATAACTAAGCCATTATACTAGCAAACACTCAGTGTACCTAGTGGCATCCTAAATGTGGCTATTGGACTTTGCTATAGTCCCACTAGTGCAAAGACATTTGCAGAGCCCGCCTGCCTGCATTGCACACTCCAACTCATTATAACTAAGCCATTATACTAGCAAACACTCAGTGTACCTAGTGGCATCCTAAACGTGGCTATTGGACTTTGCTATAGTCCCACTAGTGCAAAGACATTTGCAGCACCTCTGCCTGCATTGCACACTCCAACTCATTATAACTAAGCCATTATACTAGCAAACACTCAGTGTACCTAGTGGCATCCTAAACGTGGCTATTGGACTTTGCTATAGTCCCACTAGTGCAAAGACATTTGCAGAGCACGTCTGCCTGCATTGCACACTCCAACTCATTATAACTAAGCCATTATACTAGCAAACACTCAGTGTACCTAGTGGCATCCTAAACGTGGCTATTGGACTTTGCTATAGTCACACTAGTGCAAAGACATTTGCAGAGCACGTCTGCCTGCATTGCACACTCCAACTCATTATAATTAAGCCATTATACTAGCAAACACTCAGTGTACCTAGTGGCATCCTAAACGTGGCTATTGGACTTTGCTATAGTCCCACTAGTGCAAAGACATTTGCAGAGCACGTCTGCCTGCATTGCACACTCCAACTCATTATAACTAAGCCATTATACTAGCAAACACTCAGTGTACCTAGTGGCATCCTAAACGTGGCTATTGGACTTTGCTATAGTCCCACTAGTGCAAAGACATTTGCAGAGCACGTCTGCCTGCATTGCACACTCCAACTCATTATAACTAAGCCATTATACTAGCAAACACTCAGTGTACCTAGTGGCATCCTAAACGTGGCTATTGGACTTTGCTATAGTCCCACTAGTGCAAAGACATTTGCAGAGCACGTCTGCCTGCATTGCACACTCCAACTCATTATAATTAAGCCATTATACTAGCAAACACTCAGTGTACCTAGTGGCATCCTAAACGTGGCTATTGGACTTTGCTATAGTCACACTAGGGCAAAGACATTTGCAGAGCACGTCTGCCTGCATTGCACACTCCAACTCATTATAACTAAGCCATTATACTAGCAAACACTCAGTGTACCTAGTGGCATCCTAAACGTGGCTATTGGACTTTGCTATAGTCCCACTAGTGCAAAGACATTTGCAGAGCACGTCTGCCTGCATTGCACACTCCAACTCATTATAATTAAGCCATTATACTAGCAAACACTCAGTGTACCTAGTGGCATCCTAAACGTGGCTATTGGACTTTGCTATAGTCACACTAGTGCAAAGACATTTGCAGAGCACGTCTGCCTGCATTGCACACTCCAACTCATTATAACTAAGCCATTATACTAGCAAACACTCAGTGTACCTAGTGGCATCCTAAACGTGGCTATTGGACTTTGCTATAGTCCCACTAGTGCAAAGACATTTGCAGAGCACGTCTGCCTGCATTGCACACTCCAACTCATTATAACTAAGCCATTATACTAGCAAACACTCAGTGTACCTAGTGGCATCCTAAACGTGGCTATTGGACTTTGCTATAGTCACACTAGTGCAAAGACATTTGCAGAGCACGTCTGCCTGCATTGCACACTCCAACTCATTATAACTAAGCCATTATACTAGCAAACACTCAGTGTACCTAGTGGCATCCTAAACGTGGCTATTGGACTTTGCTATAGTCACACTAGTGCAAAGACATTTGCAGAGCACGTCTGCCTGCATTGCACACTCCAACTCATTATAACTAAGCCATTATACTAGCAAACACTCAGTGTACCTAGTGGCATCCTAAACGTGGCTATTGGACTTTGCTATAGTCACACTAGTGCAAAGACATTTGCAGAGCTTGTCGTAGTTGCATTGTCAGGGATATTTATTCTTTATTATTCTGCTGTTAATAAAGCTAGACCACCACTGCAATCTACACCACCTCTCAATTTTTACTACCACATTTTCAGTCCACAACCTTGTCGCAATCAACATGAGTGGCAAAATGACAGATGCTGGTGGAAAGGGGAAGAGGCGTGGTGGAAAAGGCAAAAAAGGTTTTGTCCGTGGGGAAGGTGGCAAAGCTCTATTATCATCTGCTGAAGATAGACCCTCTACCAGCAAAAGTAAGATGTCTACTACTTACCGTGGACAATCCGATGTGCTCCCTTTTTTACGGACACGAACAACAGGAACAATGGTAGATGATGGGCAAAAAAGGAAAATGCTTGAATGGATCTCAAGTGGTCCAACAAGTGCCCTCTCAGCCACTTCAAGTACCGCATCCAAAAAACACCAGTCCTCTGAGTTGTCATCCCAATCAAACTTGATTTCTCCCAGCTCTGAAGTCTCCATTAGCCCTGCACAGTATGGTGGAACTGAGATGGCTGAGTCTGCAGAGCTGTTCAGTCACACTATAGCCTGGGAATCAGAGGTCTGCTCCCAAGCTACAGTGAGTACAGAACAGGAAATGGTCTGCAGTGATGCCCAGAACCTTTGTGACTCTGATTCAGGCCGTGAGGACCAAGTTTCGGAGCATAATGTTGACCCTTTGTCACAAACTGTAACACCTGTGGTTATAGACAATGAGGAACATACTGATGAAGATGAGACTCAGATACCCGATTGGGATGACAACTTAAATATTCGGTCAGGGCAAGAAGAGGCTCGGTCAGAGGGGGAGGGGAGTGCAAACACAACAATTGATGATGAAGTTCTAGATCCCACCTACTGTCAACCCACAGTCAGGCACTCGAGGAGGTCAACAGAGGTGGTGGAGGAGGATGCAACTGATGACGAAGTTACCTTGCACCTTCCTGGACAGAGTCGGAGTACTGGTAGCACGTCTACAACTGCATCCTCAGCCACCACTCTGCCTCTGAGCATTATTCGGGGTGGATCAACAGGTCGCATGGCCTCTAAGCCTTGCCTAGCCTGGTCCTTTTTTGACATAGAAAAAGATCGCCCAAATTATGTGATCTGTAAAATTTGTCATGGTTCTCTTAGTAGAGGTCAAAACCTCAGCAGTTTGACAACTTCTTCCATGAATCGTCACATGAATAAATATCATATGGCACGGTGGGAAGCTCACCGTGCTGCAATGCGGCCTAGCGGAGCGAACCATCCACCGCCTGCCCCTTCCAGTGCATCCGCGCGCTCGTCAACTTCTAGGACTGTGGGGACAGCTGTCACACCTGTTTTTCCAGCCACAACTTCCACCACTGTAACCGCAACAGGCAGTTTGCTTGGTAGGTCGTCAGTTGTTTTGGAAGGGGAAACAAGTGAGTGTGTACAGCTCTCTCAGACATCCATAGCACCAACTTTGGATGAAGGCAACATCATGTCTCCGCCTGCACTTTCCTCACAAACCTGCATTTTTCCAGGGACACCCTACTCAACACCGTCTACACACAGCAGCCAGATCTCTGTCCCTCAGATGCGGACAAATAAAAGGCCATTCCCTGCGACCCATGACAAAGCTAAGAGGTTGACTCTATCCCTCTGTAAGCTGTTGGCTACCGAAATGCTGCCTTTCCGCCTAGTGGACACACAGGATTTTAGAGACCTTATGTCTGTCGCTGTGCCCCAGTACCAGATGCCTAGTCGCCACTACTTCTCTAAGAAAGGTGTGCCCGCGCTACACCAGCATGTCGCACACAACATCACCGCTTCCTTGAGAAACTCTGTGTGTGAACGGGTGCATTTCACCACCGATACTTGGACCAGTAAGCATGGACAGGGACGTTACATGTCGCTGACTGGGCACTGGGTAACTATGGTGATAGATGGTGAAGGGTCTGCTGCACAAGTCTTGCCGTCCCCACGACTTGTGTGTCAATCCTCTGTCTGTCCAAGTTCCACCACTGCTTCTGCAGCCTCCACCTCATCTGGGACCTCCACCTCCGCCCCAAGCCTGCCTGGTCAGGCCACCAGTGTTCTCACTGCGCAGAAGGAATCACGCACCCCTCATTACTATGCTGGCAGCAGAGCGCAACGGCATCAGGCGGTCTTTAGCTTGACATGTCTTGGGAATAAGAGTCACACAGCTGAGGAGTTGTGGTCAGCTCTGCGGTCCGAGTTTAATAAATGGTTGTCTCCACTCAACCTGCAGCCTGGTAAGGCCGTGTGCGACAATGCTGCAAACCTGGGTGCGGCCCTTCGCCTGGGCAAGGTGACACACGTACCTTGTATGGCTCACGTGTTGAACCTTGTCGTGCAGCAATTTTTAACACAGTATCCCGGCCTAGATGGCCTTCTGAACAGGGCACGAAAACTGTCTGCTCACTTCCGCCGTTCAAGCGCCGCAGCTGAGCGACTTGCATCGCTCCAGAAGTCTTTCGGCCTGCCGGTTCATCGCCTGAAATGCGATGTGGCGACACGCTGGAATTCAACTCTCCACATGTTACAGCGACTGTGGCAGCACCGCCGTGCCCTGGTGCAATACGTCATAACGTATAGCCTGGGCCAACGAGATGCAGAGGTGGGGCAGATCACCCTGATGGAGTGGTCTCAGATCAAGGACCTATGCACCCTTCTGCACAGTTTCGACATGGCGACGAATATGTTTAGCGCTGACAATGCCATTATCAGCATGACGATTCCAGTCATTTACATGCTGGAACACACGCTAAACACTATTCGGAGTCAGGGGGTGGGACAACAGGAAGGGGATGAACTACAGGAGGATTCATATGCGCAAGACACAACAACATCACCAAGGTCCAGACGTTCATCATCACCAAGGCGCCAGGCATGGGAGCATGGGGGACAGGGATCAACAAGGGCGCATGGTAGCAGGCGAGATGTTGAGGAAGGTGCAGGAGGACATGAAGAAATGGAGGACGAACTGTCCATGGACATGGAAGACTCAGCAGATGAGGGAGACCTTGGTCAAATTTCAGTTGAAAGAGGTTGGGGGGAGATGTCAGAGGAAGAAAGAATGGTTAGCACCTCTATGCCACAAACACAGCGTGGACTTGGTCCGCATGGCTGCGCAAGACACATGAGTGCCTTCTTGTTGCACTACCTCCAACATGACCCTCGTATTGTCAAAATTAGAAGTGATGATGACTACTGGCTTTCCACACTATTAGATCCCCGGTACAAGTCCAAATTTTGTGACATAATTCCAGTCATAGAAAGGGACGCACGTATGCAGGAGTATCAGCAGAAGCTGTTACTCGATCTTAGATCCGCTTTTCCACCAAACAACCGTGTAGGTGCAGGGAGTGAATCTCCCAGTTGTAACTTGACAAACATGGGACGGTCTCATCATCTTCAACAGTCTACACGTACCAGTATCTGGTGCTGGTAACAGCAATTTTATGGAATCTTTTCATAATTTTTTTAGACCCTCCTTTGCAAGGCCACCAGAGACAACAAGTCTGACACATAGTCAACGGCTGGAGAGGATGATACAGGAGTATCTCCAAATGAACATCGATGCCATGACTTTGCAAATGGAGCCTTGCTCCTTTTGGGCTTCAAACCTAGAAAAATGTCCAGAGCTCTCAACTTACGCCTTGGAGATTTTGTCGTGTCCAGCTGCCAGCGTTGTCTCTGAACGTGTCTTCAGTGCTGCTGGGTGTGTGCTGACAGATAAGTGCACGCGTCTTTCCAGTGACAATGTGGACAGACTGACGTTCATCAAAATGAACAAGTCATGGATCCAGAAGGAATTTACAACCCCTGTGTCATCCTGGGGAGAGTAAATGCTTGTGGATTTGGAATGTGCTTGATGCAAATCTAGCTGTGAAGTGTACAACTAGGGCACAAGTGCTGCCACTGAATGGGTGGGTGTGTGTGGGGCACAATTTTTGGAAAAAAAGGGAGACTCCGCTTGCAGTAACCCTTGCTTACATTGTTTTTAAAAGAAGCCAAGATGAACAGAGCTGGGATCAGGAAAGACTTTGCTACCTACCCCGGTCTCATCCTGGGGACGGTTAATTATGGCGTATTTTTTAATGTGCTTGATGCAAATCTAGCTGTGAAGTGTACAACTGGGGCACAAGTGCTGCCGCTGAATGGGTGGGTGTGTGTGGGGCCCAATTTTTGGAAAAAAGGGAGACTCCGCTTGGAGTCACCTTGCGGTGTTTTACATGACTTTAGAAGGGCGTGCCATGCCTATATCTGTGTCTCCTCCTCTTTTTCCTTGTCCAGCTCTTTTGTTTTTGCATAAGTATATGTCCTTGTCACTTTCCCATGTGTTTGTGTTGTGTTGTGAGTTGTTGTTTTCTAGGTGTTTTTATGTGTTTGTGATTGCCTGCCATTGTTTCCTATGCAGTTCGAGTTCGGTTCGTCGAACGTTCGACGAGCCGAACTCGAACGGGACGTCCGTTCGGCGAACCGACCTCGAGCCGAACCGGGACCGGTTCGCTCATCACTACTCACCAGTCAATTCCTTTTTTCTCAAAATGTACCCGACTGTTGATTTTGCTACTCCAAGCATGTCTGCTATCTCTCTGATGGATTTTTTCTTTTTTTTCAGCCTCAGGATGTTCTGCTTCACCTCAATTGAGAGTTCCTTAGACCGCATGTTGTCTGGTCACAGCAACAGCTTCCAAATGCGAAACCACACACCTGTAATCAACCCCAGACCTTTTAACTACTTCATTGATTACAGGTTAGCGAGGGAGATGCCTTCAGAGTTAATTGCAGCCCTTAGAGTCCCTTGTCCAATTACTTTTGGTCCCTTGAAAAAGAGGAGGCTATGCATTACAGAGCTATGATTCCTAAACCCTTTCTCCGATTTGGATGTGAAAACTCTCATATTGCAGCTGGGAGTGTGCACTTTCAGCCCATATTATATATATAATTGTATTTCTGAACATGTTTTTGTAAACAGCGAAAATAACAAAACTTGTGTCACTGTCCAAATATTTCTGGACCTAACTGTATGTCCCAGGTCATGAAGGGGTTAAAGCAGTATGGACCAAGCTGTTTTATAGCTGGACGCACAAAGCTGGAATAGCGCCATTAGGACCAGGCAATATTAGGACTGGAAGCACAAGGCTTTATTAGGCCTGTATAGACTAGACTGTTTTAGGTCTGGATACATAAGGCTGTCTAAGGCCTGTGTACACCAGTCTGTTATAAAGCTGGATGCATGAGGCTGGATTATAGCAGCATGGACCAGGCTGGTTTTTTTTTTATGTGGATGCATAAGGCTGAATTAGGACTGTAAAGACTAAGCTGTTTTTGGGCTGGATGCATGAAGCTAGAGTAGAGCAGTATTAACAAGGGTCTTTTAGACCTGGATGCATGAGGCAGGATTAGGGCAGTATGGACCAGGCTGTATTAGGACTAGATGTACAAGACTTTATTAGCTCTGTATAGACTAGACTGTTTTAGGGCTGGCTGCACAAGGCTGGATTAGAGCATTTTGGACCAAGGCTGTTTTTGGACTGTATACACAAGGTTGGATTAGAGCAGTATGGACCAGGCTATTTTAGTGCTTGATGCACAAGGATGGATTAGAGCAGTATGGACAAGGCTGTTTTTGAATCGGATGTAGGAGGCTGGATTAGAGCAGTATGGACCAGGCTGTATTAGGATTGGATGTACGAGGCTTTATCATCACTGTATAGACCAGACTGTTTTAGGGCTGGCTGCACGAGGATGGATTAGAGCAGTATGGACAAGACTGTTTTTGAACTGGATGCACAAGGCTTTGTTAGAGCAGTATAGACCAGAAGCATTACGACTGGATGTATGAGGCTGTGTTAAGTGGGCTTTACACGCTACAATTTCGCTGCAGCGATCTCACTGGGGTCACGGATTTTGTGACGCACATCCGGCCGCTGTAGCGATGTCGTAGCGTGTGACTCCTAGGAGCGATTTTGGATAGTTGCAAAAATGTCCAAAATCGCTCCTCGTTGACATGGGGGTCCACTGCCAGTTATCGCTGCTGTCGCTGGGGCAAAGTTGATCCTCGTCCCTGCGGCAGCACACATTGCTACGTGTGACACCACAGGAACGAGGATCATCTCCTTACCTGCCTCCGGCCACAATGCGGAAGGAAGGAAGTGGGTGGGATGTTACGTCCCGCTCATCTCCGCCCCTCCGCTTTCATTGGGCGGCTGCTTAGTGATGTCGCTGTGACGCCGAACGGACCGCCCCCTTAGAAAGGAGGCGGTTCGCCGGTCACAGCGACGTTGCAGGGCAGGTAACTACAGTTAGGTCCAGAAATATTTGGACAGTGACACAATTTTCGCGAGTTGGGCTCTGCATGCCACCACATTGGATTAGAAATGAAACCTCTACAACAGAATTCAAGTGCAGATTGTAACGTTTAATTTGAAGGTTTGAACAAAAATATCTGATAGAAATTGTAGGAATTGCACACATTTCTTTACAAACACTCCACATTTTAGGAGGTCAAAAGTAATTGGACAAATAAACCAAAGCCAAACAAAATATTTTTATTTTCAATATTTTGTTGCGAATCCTTTGGAGGCAATCACTGCCTTAAGTCTGGAACCCATGGACATCACCAAACGCTGGGTTTCCTCCTTCTTAATGCTTTGCCAGGCCTTTACAGCCGCAGCCTACAGGTCTTGCTTGTTTGTGGGTCTTTCCGTCTTAAGTCTGGATTTGAGCAAGTGAAATGCATGCTCAATTGGGTTAAGAGACCGAAAACTGATTACTCTAAAAACAATTTTTATTTATAAACATTAAAATTATAAGTTCAAGCTATATCTCATTGTATGTAGCTATATCGGTCAGTGAACACACATCCAGTCGTGCGGAGCTAGATATACTCTAAGGGGATATCAGACTAGGGAGATTAAGGATAGCCCAGTGAGGTTCTTTTTGATAGAAATCGTAATATCAACAAAGATGTTAAATAATGGCCTGGTCATAGATCCCTAGTCCTTCACCTTCCTGGCCGCAGAGGTGAACACCATAATGTTTCAGGCGCCCCCGCTCCTCGTCGGCTATCCCTAGTAGGCCCTAGAACTGCCTGTGTGTCAATAATTGACCTAAAGCCCAGAAAGTGTGGTTAGTGCTGAAGTCAGGATTATTCAATCACACTAGGTGCATAGTCAATATGCTAATTAGTATTAAATATATTAGTTGGTCATAGGGGAAATCCCCATACAGAGTAGTTGTAAAAAATGCTCCCCTCAGATGCACTCTAATGGGTGAGAGGGAGTACACAGGTAGCTGTCAAAAATCCGTTACCCAGTGCAGATGACCAACTGCATTAAAGTGGACCTGTAAGAATTAAACCCCAGTAGGGTAAACTTATCTTGCTGGAGAACAACCTCAAAGAAGATTCCCGACGCGTTTCCCCAACTTTGTTCGGGGTTCATCAGGGGATGTTACCATCTCATGACAATGCACATAATCCAGGTCACCTTTAAGTTTTCAGTGTCCTGCCAAAAGATCCCTCAAAGAACTGTAAATGGTAGTCGGATGGTCCTCCTGTCAATGCAGAATGGACCTCAGCACCTCACCCTGTCAGTATCGGGCTGAATAGGATCCTAGCAAGATAAGTTTACCCTACTGGGGTTTAATTCTTACAGGTCCACTTTAATGCAGTTGGTCATCTGCACTGGGTAACGGATTTTTGACAGCTACCTGTGTACTCCCTCTCACCCATTAGAGTGCATCTGAGGGGAGCATTTTTTACAACTACTCTGTATGGGGATTTCCTCTATGACCAACTAATATATTTAATACTAATTAGCATATTGACTATGCACCTAGTGTGATTGAATAATCCTGACTTCAGCACTAACCACACTTTCTGGGCTTTAGGTCAATTATTGACACACAGGCAGTTCTAGGGCCTACTAGGGATAGCCGACGAGGAGCGGGGGCGCCTGAAACATTATGGTGTTCACCTCCGCGGCCAGGAAGGTGAAGGACTAGGGATCTATGACCAGGCCATTATTTAACATCTTTGTTGATATTACGATTTCTATCAAAAAGAACCTCACTGGGCTATCCTTAATCTCCCTAGTCTGATATCCCCTTAGAGTATATCTAGCTCCGCACTACTGGATGTGTGTTCACTGACCGATATAGCTACATACAATGAGATATAGCTTGAACTTATAATTTTAATGTTTATAAATAAAAATTGTTTTTAGAGTAATCAGTTTTCGGTCTATTAACAGTTGAATTCTCTAATTCTTACTAAAATTGGTGTGTAATCAATTGGGTTAAGATCTGGTGATTGACTTGGCCATTGCAGAATGTTCCACTTTTTTGCACTCATGAACTCCTGGGTAGCTTTGGCTGTATGCTTGGGGTCATTGTCCATCTGTACTATGAAGCGCCGTCCAATCAACTTTGCGGCATTTGCCTGAATCTGGGCTGAAAGTATATCCCGGTACACTTCAGAATTCATCCGGCTACTCTTATCTGCTGGTATGTCATCAATAAACACAAGTGACCCAGTGCCATTGAAAGCCATGCATGTCCATGCCATCACGTTGCCTCCACCATGTTTTACAGAGGATGTGGTGTGCCTTGGATCATGTGCTGTTCCCTTTCTTCTCCAAACTTTTTTCTTCCCATCATTCTGGTACAGGTTGATCTTTGTCTCATCTGTCCATAGAATACTTTTCCAGAACTGAGCTGGCTTCATGAGGTGTTTTTCAGCAAATTTAACTCTGGCCTGTCTATTTTTGGAATTGATGAATGGTTTGCATCTAGATGTGAACCCTTTGTATTTACTTTCATGGAGTCTTCTCTTTACTGTTGACTTAGAGACAGATACACCTACTTCACTGAGAGTGTTCTGGACTTCAGTTGATGTTGTGAACGGGTTCTTCTTCACCAAAGAAAGTATGCGGCGATCATCCACCACTGTTGTCATTCGTGGACGCCCAGGCCTTTTTGAGTTCCCAAGCTCACCAGTCAATTCCTTTTTTTCAGAATGTACCTGACTGTTGATTTTGCTACTCCAAGCATGTCTGCTATCTCTCTGATGGATTTTTTCTTTTTTTTCAGCCTCAGGATGTTCTGCTTCACCTCAATTGAGAGTTCCTTAGACCGCATGTTGTCTGGTCACAGCAACAGCTTCCAAATGCAAAACCACACACCTGTAATCAACCCCAGACCTTATAACTACTTCATTGATTACAGGTTAACGAGGGAGATGCCTTCAGAGTTAATTGCAGCCCTTAGAGTCCCTTGTCCAATTACTTTTGGTCCCTTTAAAAAGAGGAGGCTATGCATTACAGAGCTATGATTCCTAAACCCTTTCTCCGATTTGGATGTGAAAACTCTCATATTGCAGCTGGGAGTGTGCACTTTCAGCCCATATTATATATATAATTGTATTTCTGAACATGTTTTTGTAAACAGCTAAAATAACAAAACTTGTGTCACTGTCCAAATATTTCTGGACCTAACTGTACGTGTGACGGGGGTGCTCGAGTTTGTGCGCGACGGGCAGCGATATGCCCGTTGCACACATATGATGGGGGCGGGTTTCATGCTAGCGATATCGGGCCGGATATCGCAGTATGTAAAGCCACCCTTAGACCTATATAGACCAAGCTGTTTTAGGGCTGGATGGATGGAGTTGAATTAGAGCAATATGGACAAGGCAGTTTTAGGGCTGTATTTACAAGGCTTGATTAGAGCAGTATGGACCAAGATGTATTAAGACTGGATGCACAAGTCTTTAATAGGCCTGTATAGATTAGACTGTTTTAGGGCTGGCTGCACGAGGCTGGACTAGAGCATTTTGGACCAGGTTGTTTTTGGACTGGATGCAGAAGGCTGGAGTATTAGAGTATTATAGACAAGGCTATTTTATGGCTGGATGAATGAGCCTGGATTAGAGCAGTATGGACCAGGTTGTATTAGGACTGGGTGTGCAAAGCTATATTAGTCATGTCTAGAGCAGATTGTTTTAGAGCTGGATGAACAAAGCTGAATTAGAGCAATATGGATGAGGCTGTTTCTAAGGTTGGATGGATGAAGCTTCATTAGCTCAGCATGGGCCAGGACTGAATGCACAAGGCTGTATTAGACCAGTATAGATCAGGATGTTTTAGGGCTGGATGTACGATCAGTATGCAGGCTGTTTTTGGACTGATGAACGAAGATGGATTATAGCAGGCTTTTTTTAGGGCTGGCTGCACAAGGCTGGATTAGGCCTGTGTAGACCAGGCTGTTTTAGGGATTCATTCATGAGGCTGGATTAGAGCAGTGTGGACCAGGCTGTTTTTGGACTGAATGCATAAGGCTGGATTAGAGCAATATGGACCAGGCTGTAATAGGACTGAATGTGTGGTGCCCTGGACAAGCCAGGACGTCACAGGTACTGCAACAACACACCCCACACTCCGGTTAGGAACATCTAAGTCAGACACAAATTCTTGTTGCCTCCCTCCAGGGGCTGATGTCCACACCAGGTGGGGCGGAGCCAGGCGGTTGACTTCACCCACCAAGGAGTTCACAGTCCTGGAGGCTGGAAAAGGGAGTTGAGGAGTGAGGGAAAGTGGAAGGAGTAAGTGGTAGGAGAGGAGCAGTCTGACCGTGTCCAGGTACGTGGCCCGGGCACCTGAGCGCAAGGTTGGCAGACGGTGGTGACCGTCTGCAGGAGAGGCCGATTGACGCACAACCGTAAGGACCGGGGATGGGCGGTGGCCCGCCGGTACCAGATCGGGGAGCGAAGAGAAGCCAGCACCATCCGGCAGGGCCTACGGACCCCGACCAGGCTTGGAGTCGCTGTTAAACCGGTCAAATCCATCAGCAACGGGAACCTCCGGGGTCCCAGCAGTAAAGACCCGACTGAAGGCAACCGCTCAACCGTGAAGGGAAATACAGCTACCGCCACAGCTAGAGTTCCCAGGGCCAGCGCCTGCGGGCAAAAGGGGCTCCTCCGGCAAACATACCGCTGGGGAGCGGGTTACCGGTGGGAAGCCATCGGTGCGGAGAACATAACACTGGGGCAGGGAGAGACAGTTACCGCCAACCTACCGGGAGTGACCGTCGCAGCCGTCTGTGGGACTCGTCCATCCAGCCGTTTGTTTTACCAGAGACTCCGTGTACGTTACTGGCTGAGTAAGTACCACCGTGCCGTCTGGCACTGCGCTGCCCCGCGACCCTGCACCTGGCCAAGCCCCGCAATCCACCTTACAGACAACCACTCCGGGCCCTGGGACTACCAAAATCCCCCTACCCACGGAGGGGAGGAAAACATCCCAGCTGCTCCCTGTCATCGCTCCTGGGATCCCCGTACAGAGCAGCGGTGGTGCCCCAACCTCACCACACACCGTGGGTGGCGTCACAAACCGACATTCCAAACACCAACAAACCACCCCTTTCACTCACGGGCGAGGAGCGCCGCTCGAGTCCCCGGATCCGGCCTACCGTTCGAGCCACCGAGCAGCAGCAGCGCCGGACCCGAGCGTGGTGAGCGCAGCGCCCCGCCGCCCATGACAACTTGGCATCACGAACAGGATCTTACTGTTCTACCGCCTGGTAGAAGTGCGCCTTGTGTCCCGCCGGAGGTGTCCGGCCGAAAATTTTCGGAAGCCGCCATCTTGGACGCGAAAAGTCCCTGCTCGAGTGTCTTCCCGAGCAGTGGAGGTGCGAAAGCCGAAGCTCCGCCCCTGAAGAGGAGGTGCCGGAAAGAAACCAAGGGGGGACGGAAACAAGATGTCTGCGCCCGACGGAGCCGCTGGAGGAGCGGTGGAGGATGTAGCCGCAGACGCGCCAGTAGATGGAAATGGGCCCGGCCGTGCTCTGGCCGCAGGAGTGGGAGGGGCCGCGGCCTCCGCCCTTGCTCAGGTGATGCCTTTCTCCTTGCCCTATGTGCCCGGAGCTACCTGGCTGCCGCAGTACGACGGGAAACCTGATACCTTGCAGGTCTTCAGGAAGAAGCTTAGCCCGCTCTTAGAACTGTACCCCCTGACTGATAAGCAGCGTGCCGCAGTGGTGCTGGGGCAGCTGACCGGCGCGGCTGAGCAGGAGACGGAGACCTGGGCCGAGGGGGACCGGTCCTCTGTGGCCACTCTCTTCGAAAAGCTACAGGTTGCCTTTGAAACTCGCACCGGGGCTGAGCTGCGAATGCAGTTTTACCAATGCTGACCGACCTACCGACAGTATCAGAGACTATGCCCTGCGTCTGCAAACTTCTCTCCAGATGCTGAAGCGGGTGGACACCATCAATGATGCTGACAGCAACAAAATGCTGGTAGAGCAGTTCGTGCAGGGAATGAAATCCCTGGAGGACCGCAAACAGCTGCGGCTGTGGGCCTTAGAGCACCCTGATGTGGACTTTGCCGTGTTGAAAGAACGGGCCATTAAGGCACTACAGCCCCTGGCGTCCGAAGTCCCTGGAGCGGCCCCGTGGCCGGCTGAGACGGCTACCATCGTGGTAGCCCCTTCTCCCCCAACTCCTGCAGCGCCTGCGAATTCTGGCGGAGTGATGGAGGAACTGGCTGCCCAAGTCCGTCGTATGAATGGAGACCTCGCCAAGATCCTCACCGCACTGCAGCCTCCAACGAGGCCCAGGCCCCTGGGGGGGTGCAGCTCGCCAACCGCCCAGAAGACGTCCCCTGGATGCAGCGGAGAAGGGCTACTGACCCACGATATGGACCCCCGATCTGTTACAAGTGCAGCAAGCCCGGTCACTACTCCCGACGGTGTCCGTTAAACGAACAATCCCTGGGGCCAAGGGCCAATCCTCAGGAGTAGAACCCAGTGGCCCCCCCGACTGGCGGGATCGGTTCATCGGGGCCCGCCCTATCATCCCTCTGGTTGTGGATGGCGTCCCGCTGATGGCGCTCCTGGACACTGGATCTCAGGTAACCACGATACCATATACACTGTATCAACGGTATTGGGGGGAGGATGAACTTGCCCCTCCAGACGGCAGCATGACATTGATCGCCGCTGATAGCCTCCCCTTGACCCAAGTGGGGTACAAACATGTGGCTATGACTGTGGGGTGGACCGAGCTACAACACCAAGGGATGGTTGTGATAAGGAATGACCCCAGCGATCATGATCCAAAGGTGGTGCTAGGAACGAATATAATGGAGCATTGCATGAGTGAGGTGCTGACCCTACTACAACAGCTGGCCGCCACCGCAGTGGGAGGTCGACAGAGGGCGGTGCAGCGAGAGATTCAGGCCTTGATGTACCGGCAGCAAGTGAACTCTGCGGGAGGAGAGATTGGGGGCGTGAGAGTGATGGATGTGGCCCCTTTAACTGTGCCTCCCCGGAGTGAAATGATGATCTGGTGTAGGGCAGCGGTAGGTCCCCAGGGACATGATTACCCAGCCATGGTAGAGCCCATGCCCTCCGAACACTGGCCCACCGTAATGGCCGCCCGAGGGGTGGTAGACGTTAAGAAGGGGAGAGTGCCCGTGAGAGTATTAAATTGTGGGGAGGAGGAGGTTAGGCTTCCCCGGTACACCACCCTCGACAAGCTGCTAACCCTGGATCCCCACACAATTCAAGAGGCAGTCTCCCCGACCTCCTCGCCCTCCGCCAGTCACCACACGCCCAATGCAAAGTTGGGTGAGTGGTGTCGAGAGCTGCATGTAGGCACTGACAATACCCCCACACATCACAGGGACGGTGTATACCGGGTAGTGCAAGAATACGAGCAAGTTTTCAGCAAACACCCGCTAGACTTTGGGCAGATTAAAGGGGTCCAGCACTACATACCCACCGGCAGGCACCCCCCTATTAAAGAGAGGTATAGACCTATTCCGCCCGCACATTATCAATGCGCCAAAGACATGTTGAAAAACATGAAAGAGGCGGGGGTTATTCGGGATAGCTGCAGTCCCTGGGCGGCTCCGCTGGTGCTGGTCAAGAAAAAGGATGGCACAATGAGGATGTGTGTGGATTACCGGAAGATCAACCAGATAACGCATAAAGATGCCTATCCTCTACCCCGTATTGAGGAATCTCTAGCCGCGCTGAGAACCGCTAACTACTTCTCTACCCTTGACCTCACCAGCGGATACTGGCAGGTGGCCGTGGCACCCGAAGACCGTGAAAAGACCGCCTTCGCTACCCCCATGGGGTTCTGTGAGTTCAACAGCATGCCATTTGGGCTGTGCAATGCCCCTGGAACCTTCCAACGGCTGATGGAATGCTGTCTGGGACATCTGAATTTTGAGACTGTCTTGCTGTACCTGGACGATGTAATCATGTATTCACAGACGTATGAAACCCACCTAGAGCACCTAGCTGAGGTGTTCGCGTCCCTTGCCAAGTATGGGATGAAACTAAAACCCTCCAAGTGTCACTTGTTGAAGCCCAGGGTACAGTACCTCGGACATGTGGTGGGCGCGGAAGGCGTCGGCCCAGACCCGGAAAAGATCACTGCCATACAGGACTGGCCGAGACCAACTACGGTGAGGGAGGTAAGACAGTTCCTGGGCCTGGTGGGCTACTACCGGCGTTTCATCAAAGGGTACACGAAAATGGCTGCCCCCATGCAAGACCTCCTCATGGGACAGACCAAGGGTGGTAGGCCTACTGGGACTCCGTTGGCGGGGGAGGAAAAGCACGAAGAGTCCTTCCGCCAACTGAAGGTGGCGTTGACCGGGGAAGAAATCCTAGCATACCCCGACTACAGCCTCCTGTTCATCCTTTATACTGATGCCAGCAATGTGGGCTTGGGGGCGGTATTGGCCTAGAATCAAGACAGCAGGGAAAGGGTGATCGCTTATGCCAGCCGAAAACTCTGACCCACAGAAAGGAATACTGAGAATTACAGCTCCTTCAAGCTCGAGCTTCTAGCACTGGTGTGGGCTATCACCGAGCGGTTCCACCATTACCTTGCATCGGCCAAGTTCACCGCTTACACGGACAATAACCCACTAACCCATCTGGATACGGCCAAGCTGGGTGCATTGGAGCAGTGGTGGGTGGCCAGGCTGGACAATTACGACTTCACCATCAAATATCGGGCCGGCTGTACAAATGCTAATGCCGATGCACTCTCCCGGATGTCCCACCTGTCGGAAGAGGGGTTGGATGATGATGACCTCGAAGAGATCGAGTTGCCTGCGTTTCACCGGCCGCCAGTTGAGAAGTTGTGTGTCCATCAACAACAGGTGAACCTGGACCCGCTGCCCAGTAAGGGGTGGCAAGAAGCTCAGGATCAGGCACCCGCTGTCCATTTGGTCAAGACCTTGGTGGAACAGGGCTCTGCTGGGATGGACCCTGCTGCCCCTGCTGAGGCCCAACGCTTGTGGCGGGAACGAACCCGGCTATACCTGCACCAAGGGAAGCTGTATCGGGAGTTGATCAATCCGAAGACCCACGAGAAGATTCACCAGCTGGTGATCCCTCAGGATAACGTGCCCACTGTCCTACAGGCCTACCATGACGGTGCCGGACACTTAGGGTGGAAGAAGCTGGAAATGATGTTAAGGGAGCGGTTCTATTGGAGTTGGATGCGGGAATCTGTGAAGGCCTGGTGCCGAGAATGCGGCCCCTGTGCACTGAGAAGAAGGGATGAGGCCAGCCAGAAGGCCCCGCTACGCCCAATCGTTACGCATCAACCGCTGGAGCTGGTGGCCCTCGACCATGTGAAGCTCACCCCTAGCCGAAGTGGGTATACTTATGCTCTGACCATTGTGGACCACTATTCAAGATTTATGGTGGTTGTCCCAGTCAAGGACCTGACCGGCCATACCGCCGCTAGAGCATTCCAGGCCTATTTCTGTTGGCCGCATGGATACCCAGAGAAGGTGCTTACCGACCAGGGCCCGGCCTTTGAAGCAGAGGTGTTCCAAGAATTCTGCCAGTTGTATGGTTGTAAGAAGATTCGGACCACACCTTACCATGCCCAAACCAATGGCATGTGCGAAAAGATGAACCACTTGGTCCTGAACCTCCTCAAAACGTTGCTGCTGGAGGAGCGGAACCTATGGCCAGAGAAACTACCTGACCTGGTCGATATGTACAACAACATTCCTTCCAGCTCTACGAAGTGCACACCGGCGTATCTGATGAGAGCTCGGCCCGGTCGACTGCCAGTGGACCTAGAGATGGGGTTGGAGGCCCCGGAAACACTCCCTTCGACCGCGGGGTGGGACACCCGACGAAGAGCACAGTACCAACAGGTCCAGGACTATGTGGAAAAGAATTTGTGCCAGAGTCGGAAGCAGCAGGAACAGTGCTTCAACAAAAAGGCGCCTGCGGGTCCCTTTCTGCCCGGAGATGTCGTCTTGAAGCGAAAGCGAAGGGCCCATAAGCTAGACGATCAATGGGAGGAGGCCCCGTATGTAATACAACCCACTAATTGGGAGAACGGAAAGGCCTACCAGATCAGCCGTGACCAGGGGAAGACTTTGGCGACGGTTTCCCGAGACCACCGGAAGAGGTGTCCCCCACTATTGAGGATGGCAACTGAAGCCCTGGCCACCGAACCGGCTGAGCAGAAGGAGAAAGGGGTAATCCACACCATGATGGGCGATTTCCCGGCCGATTGGCCCACACAGAACGGCGCAGTGATCCTTCCAGTAATACTATTCCCACAACCCGTGGAGGAAAAAGAGATGGAAGTGGCCGTTAATGTCCCAGCGCCCAGGGATGTGCCTGTACCCAACTCCCCTATGCCTCTGCCTGCCCCACACGATAGTCGGGGGGAGGAACTAGCTTTGTCCTCTGCCCCACCGCCTACCACCACCAACCTTGGCCCCATAGGTCCACACATCCCAACTAGTGATGAGCGAGCATGCTTGTCACTACTCGGTACTCGCACGAGTATCGCTGTACTCGGGCTGCTCGGCGGGGACCGAGTAATCTCGCGATACTCGTGCTGTACTCGTGGTCTTCATTTCTGCATGTTGGCGCTCTTTTGAGAGCCAGCCCTCATGCAGGGATTGGCTGGCAGACCACTGCAATGCCACAGCCCTGTTAGTTGTGGAATTGCAGTGATTGGCCGGCCTGCACAGCGTGACCGAGCCTTTATATCGGCTTGCGCGCTGTGCTCTGCTCACAGCTATCCAGACTGTCAGTGCAGGGAGAGTGTCGCTGATTCAGGGAAAGCTTTGCGGCCCTTTATAGCTTTTTCAGTTGCAGGGCTGCAAACAGTGTGACCAAAAGTCCTTCTCAGGACTATTCTAGTTGTATACAGGCAGGCAGGGTATAGCCAGGTCGGAGTACAGTAGCAGAGTCCTTCTCAGGACTATTGTTGCTATATACAGGCAGGGTATAGCCAGGTCTGAATACAGGCTAGTGACCAAAAGAGTCCTTGTCAGGACTATTGTACCAGTATACAGGCAGGCAGGCAGGCAGGGTAGTGGTGACCGTATACCAGCCTTCATCATATCTGGGGCTGGTGTACACAGTGTAAAACAGTCCAGATAGTGTCTGACTTGTCTGTAATTGTCGCTCCCCAAAAAAACCTGTTAGGTTCTTATTGCGTCCGTGCTTGGTTTTTAAAACCGCACGTGTGTGCCTGTTGGTGGCAGCGTACAGGTGCACTTGTGTGCAATTTCCAGAAACTTTGATATAACGCACAAGTAGTGAATATACACGTCAGCAGTGCACAGCATTGCAAAATGCGCAAGGGCATTGGCAAGGAACAAGGAAGTGGACATGATGGTGGTGCAGGCAGAGGCCGAGGTCGTGGGCAAGCTCTAATTTCGCCACAACAAAGGGCCACATCTAGTCGCTCGCACGTCCTGTCCCAAATTCTTGGGGACCGCAGCAGTACACCGCTCTTGAACCAAGACCAGTGTCAACAGGTTGTTAGTTGGATAGCAGATAATGCTTCCAGTCAGATTGGCACCACCACAAACACTCTGTCTTCCACACGGTCAAGTGTCAGTAGCCGTGATACTGCACCGCACATTTCTGAACCTGATCCTCCTTCCTACCACCAGGCTGAGTACACGTCCTCCTCGGACATTAATGATCCCACACTTGGACACTCGGAAGAGCTGTTCACGTTTCCATTCACACATTCTGGCCTCTCGCCAGCTCATATTGAAGTGGGTCATGAGGAGATCGTCTGTACAGATGGCCAAATATTTGAGCAGCCACGTTCTCACGAAGTTGGCAACGTATCTCAACAAGTGGTGGACGATGATGAGACACAATTGTCAGGAAGTCAGGAGGAGGAGCAGGGTGCGGAAGAGGAAGACAACGTGGTGGATGATCCAGTAACTGACCCAACCTGGCAGGAGGATATGCAGAGCGAGGACAGCAGTGCACAGGGGGAGGGAGGCGTAGCATCACAACAGGCAGTAAGAAGCAGGGTGGTGGCCCCAGGCAGAAGTCAGGCAACCGTTCCCCGGAACAACACGACGACACAAGGTGCCTGTACAAATGTTAGGTCTTCCCGAGTCTGGCAGTTTTTTAAGTTGGATCCAGATGATTCAAAAAAGGCCATTTGCAACACCTGCCGTGCCAGCATCAGCAGGGGTACCAAAACTAGCAGCCTGACCACCACCAGCATGATCAGGCACATGTCAGCCAAGCACCCGACTTTGTGGGAAGTACAACAGAGTCGAGGAGCAGTGCTTGCTGATGTCACTGCTACGTCTTCGCTGGTTGTGCATGCGAGCCAATCCCCTGTCCATGCTGCCTGCGAACAAGCCTCCTCCACTCCTGCACCTGCAGTTGCCTACGCAGAAAGAACACCATCATCAAGCACGTCCTTGTCCCAGCGCAGCGTTCAGTTATCCATTCAGCAAACCTTTGAACGCAGGCGCAAATACACTGCCAACACCCCACATGCCACAGTTCTAAATGCTAACATTTCGCGACTGCTTGCGCTGGAAATGTTGCCTTTTAGGCTGGTGGAGACAGAAGCATTCCGTGACCTGATGGCGGCAGCTGTCCCACGTTACTCGGTCCCCAGCCGCCACTATTTCTCCCGGTGTGCCGTCCCCGCGTTGCATAACCACGTGTCACAAAACATCACACGTGCCCTGAACAACGCTGTTTCACCCAAGGTCCACCTAACCACAGACACGTGGACAAGTGCTTGTGGGCAAGGCCGCTACATCTCATTGACGGCACACTGGGTTAATATTGTGGAAGCTGGGACCCAGTCTGAGCGAGGGACGGAACACGTCCTTCCCACACCAAGGTTTGCAGGCCCTACCTCAGTCAGTGTTTCACCCACACTCTACAGCTCCGGAATGTCATGCTCTTCAGCCTCCTCCTCCTCCTGCGCATCCTCATCCACTGTACCCTCCACACCAGTCACAAGCTGGAAGCACTGCAGCACTGCCTCGGCAAAGCGGCAACAGGCTGTGCTGAAGCTAATCTGCATAGGTGACAAACCCCACAATGCAGAAGAGCTGTGGACAGCTCTGAAACAGCAGGCAGATCACTGGCTCACACCTCTGAACCTAAAGCCAGGAAAGGTCGTGTGTGACAATGGCCGGAACCTGGTGGCGGCTTTGAGGCGAGGCCAGCTGACACATGTTCCATGCGTGGCCCATGTGCTCAACCTCGTGGTTCAGCGGTTTCTAAAGTCATACCCAGAGCTGTCTGATCTGCTGGTAAAAGTTCGCCGTCTGTCTGCACATTTTCGAAAGTCACCTACTGCTTCAGCCGGCCTTGCCGGCTTTCAGCGCCGTTTGCATCTTCTGGCTCACAGACTGGTGTGTGATGTCCCCACGCGTTGGAATTCAACTCTGCACATGTTGGTCAGGATATGTGAGCAGAAGAGGGCAGTTGTTGAGTACCTGCATCACCTAAGCCGTCGGGAAATGGGTCAAACTCCACACATAACACCTGAGGAGTGGAGATGGATGTCAGACCTATGTACCATCCTCCAAAACTTTGAGGACTCCACCAAGATGGTGAGTGGTGATGACGCCATTATTAGCGTCACCATACCGCTACTCTGCCTTCTAAAACGGTCTCTGCTGAAAAACAAACATGATGCATTGCAGGCGGAGCGCGATGAGTTGCAGCAAGAAACAGTAGTGGGTGTGGGTGATAACACACAGCCCAGCCTCGTCTCATCACAACGTGCAGTGGAGGACTATGACGAGGAGGAGGATGAAGACATGGAGCAACTCTCCGGCCAAATTGAGGATATGACATGCACACCAGTCATATCCTCGGTTCAGCGTGGCTGGCCAGAGGACAGGGTAGATGAGGAGGAGGAGGAGGAGGAGGAGGAGGACAGCATGTTCAGTCATCTTGTTGGTCAGGCTACTGAAGTCCTGGCTGTTAAGAGTCTGGCGCACATGGCTGACTTTATGGTAAGCTGCCTGTCTCGTGACCCTCGCGTTAAGAACATCTTGGCCGACAATCATTACTGGTTGGTAACACTGTTAGACCCACGCTACAAGGAGAACTTTTTGTCTCTTATTCCCGTGGAGGAGAGGTCAACCAAAATGCAGCAGTTCCGGAAGGCCATACTCACGGAAGTAGGCAAAGCATTCCCCTCACAAAACGCTAGCGGCATAGGTCAGGAATCAGTGGACAACCGAGGCGTACAGCCGAGAGAGGCACAAGTCCAATCCGCCAGAGGTAGGGGAACAGTCTTTAAGATGTGGGACAGTTTTCTCAGCCCCTCACGTACCACAGCCCCTGAGGTGCGGGGTAGTGCCACAAGAAATCCTAAGTTTGCCCAGATGCTGAAGGAGTACCTTGCAGATCGAACAACTGTACTCCGACATTCCTCTGTGCCTTACAATTATTGGGTATCCAAGCTGGACACGTGGCATGAATTGGCTCTCTACGCCTTGGAAGTCCTGGCCTGCCCTGCTGCTAGCGTTTTGTCAGAGCGTGTTTTTAGTGCCGCAGGTGGAATCATTACAGATAAACGCAGCCGCCTGTCAACTGAAAATGCTGACAGGCTGACTCTGATCAAGATGAACAAGGGTTGGATTGGGCCTGACTTCACCACACCACCAGCAAATGAGAGCGGAATTTAAAGTTTGCCATGTACCTCCACTCACCCATGGGTACACACTTCTGGACTTTGGATAATCGCTGGACTGCTCCTCCTTCTCCTCATGCGCCACCATGATGATGACCGTTACAAATTGCAATACTTAGGCCTTTGTTTCAGGTATACCCCCAGTGGTAAATTTTTTCGCCCATTCTTTGCAGAATGGACATTACAACGACAGGAGACCCGCTCCTTTGCAATGGGAACAATGTTTTGAGGCCCTCATGCACGTCTCTACCCAGGGACAACGTGGAGCCTCCCAATTTTTGGCTGCCCTGCCTAAGGGCTATACTATAATACACCCACTTCCTTAAAATGGACACTTAATGTTTTGAGGCCCTCATGCACGTCTCTACCCAGGGACAACGTGGAGCCTCCCAATTTTTGGCTGCCCTGCCTAAGGGCTATACTATAATACACCCACTTCCTTAAAATGGACACTTAATGTTTTGAGGCCCTCATGCACGTCTCTACCCAGGGACAACGTGGAGCCTCCCAATTTTTGGCTGCCCTGCCTAAGGGCTATACTATAATACACCCACTTCCTTAAAATGGACACTTAATGTTTTGAGGCCCTCATGCACGTCTCTACCCAGGGACAACGTGGAGCCTCCCAATTTTTGGCTGCCCTGCCTAAGGGCTATACTATAATACACCCACTTCCTTAAAATGGACACTTAATGTTTTGAGGCCCTCATGCACGTCTCTACCCAGGGACAACGTGGAGCCTCCCAATTTTTGGCTGCCCTGCCTAAGGGCTATACTATAATACACCCACTTCCTTAAAATGGACACTTAATGTTTTGAGGCCCTCATGCACGTCTCTATCCAGGGACAATGTGGAGCCTCCCAATTTTTGGCTGCCCTGGCAAAGGGCTATACTAAAATAGACCCACTTCCTTACAATGGGCACTTCAGGTTTACAGGCCATCATGCACGTCTCTATCCAGGGACAATGTGGAGCCTCCCAATTTTTGGCTGCCCTGGCAAAGGGCTATACTGAAATAGACCCACTTCCTTACAATGGGCACTTCAGGTTTACAGGCCATCATGCACGTCTCTATCCAGGGACAATGTGGAGCCTCCCAATTTTTGGCTGCCCTGGCAAAGGGCTATACTGAAATAGACCCACTTCCTTACAATGGGCACTTCAGGTTTACAGGCCATCATGCACGTCTCTATCCAGGGACAATGTGGAGCCTCCCAATTTTTGGCTGCCCTGGCAAAGGGCTATACTGAAATAGACCCACTTCCTTACAATGGGCACTTCAGGTTTACAGGCCATCATGCACGTCTCTATCCAGGGACAATGTGGAGCCTCCCAATTTTTGGCTGCCCTGGCAAAGGGCTATACTAAAATAGACCCACTTCCTTACAATGGGCACTTCAGGTTTACAGGCCATCATGCACGTCTCTATCCAGGGACAATGTGGAGCCTCCCAATTTTTGGCTGCCCTGGCAAAGGGCTATACTGAAATAGACCCACTTCCTTACAATGGGCACTTCAGGTTTACAGGCCATCATGCACGTCTCTATCCAGGGACAATGTGGAGCCTCCCAATTTTTGGCTGCCCTGGCAAAGGGCTATACTGAAATAGACCCACTTCCTTACAATGGGCACTTCAGGTTTACAGGCGATCATGCACGTCTCTATCCAGGGACAATGTGGAGCCTCCCAATTTTTGGCTGCCCTGGCAAAGGGCTATACTGAAATAGACCCACTTCCTTACAATGGGCACTTCAGGTTTACAGGCCCTCATGCACGTCTGTATGCAGGGGCATTGGTGAACCTCACAATTTTGGACTGCCCTGGCAAAGGAAAATACTACAAAGACTCACTTCCTCAAAATGGGCACATTAGACTCAAGAGGCCTTCATGTACGTCTCTTCTCAGGGACATCGGAGTGCCACACAATGTTTTCACGTAAAATCTTTCATGTATTAATCTCAAAAAGTAACATACACCAGCTCTATCTCACTATTGGGTATGTGCCCTTAACATTTCTGCCATGAAAAATCATTTTGGGGTCATTTTGGAAGGTTTTCTGGTGAGTCCGTAAAAATGGCGTGAAACGCGGACAAAATTGTTCACAGCTGTGACTTTTGAGTGATAAATGCTTCAAGGGGTCTTCCCCATGCTGTTGCCATGTCATTTGAGCACTCTTCTGAGACTTTTGTGACATTTTTAGGGTTTCTCCATGCTGCCGGGGGGTCATTTCACAAAAATACTCGGGTCTCCCATAGGATAACATTGGGCTCGTTGCTCGGGCCGAGTACACGAGTATCTTGGGAGGCTCGGCCCGAGCTTCGAGCACCCGAGCTTTTTAGTACTCGCTCATCACTAGTCCCAACCTAGGTCGACCCCCGCTTAGGTACAGGGAGACTAACATTTAGGGGTGTGATGTTGTTAACTGTATAAGAATGTAACTGAATGATAAGAAAAAGAATCAACCGTTGTTTACCTGATTGCACCGTGATTGAACCGGCTGTTGCCGGCAACTAGTCCCCGTTGGGATTATCTGCAACCGTTGCGTAAGGAACTACTTATGGACAAGCCCGAGAACTCGCAGGGCAACCACAAACTTGTGGCATGTAATTAAAATGTTGGCTTGTTACCGTGACCGCCTCCGGAGAGGCTGATTTGGGAGGATGGGCCTGGAGGAAATGGATGGCCCAGGCTCGCCACTACCGTAACCGGTGGCAGTCCTCCGGGGGGTTCAGGGGTCCCCATGGACGCGGGTCCCCTGAAAGAGACCGTACCCGCTCGGGCAATTTGGTTCTGGACTGGGGCAAGGGGTGCTGCCCACTTCTTAGGGGCAGCATCAGGGCCAGGTTGTTTGGGCGGGGGGAGAGCGGAAGCCGCTACCGTTAATAAAAATGTTAGTAACGTTTAAGGAAGTGCCTCCCGTAAGGGAAGTTTTATAAAATGCTTGTGTTTTTCTATGTTTCTACTTTTCTACAGTATAAAGAAAATAAAACCGGTGACGGACGAGCAGCCCGCAGACGGTCTGCGTTTAACCAAGGGGGAATGTGGCACCCTGGACAAGCCAGGACGTCACAGCGTCCTGGGGAGCGGGTTACTGGTGGGAAGCCATCGGGGCCGAGAACATAACACCGGTGCAGGGAGAGACAGTTACCGCCAACCTACCGGGAGTGCCCGTTCCAGCCGTCTGTGGGACTCGTCCATCCAGCCGTTTGTTTTACCAGAGACTCCGTGTACGTTACTGGCTGAGTAAGTACCACCGTGCCGTCTGGCACTGCGCTGCCCCGTGACCCTGCACCTGGCCAAGCCCCGCAATCCACCTTACAGACAACCACTCCGGGCCCCGGGACTACCAAAATCCCCCTACCCACGGAGGGGAGGAAAACATCCCAGCTGCTCCCTGTCATCGCTCCCGGGATCCCCGTACAGAGCAGCGGTGGTGCCCCAACCTCACCACACACCGTGGGTGGCGTCACAAACCGACATTCCAAACACCAACAAACCACCCCTTTCACTCACGGGCGAGGAGCGCCGCTCGAGTCCCCGGATCCGGCCCACCGCTCGAGCCACCGAGCAGCAGCAGCAGCGCCGGACCCGAGCATGGTGAGCGCAGCGCCCCGCTGCCCGCGACAAATGCACGAGGCTTTATTAGGCCTGTAGAGACCAGGCTGTTTAAGGGCTGGATGCACATTACTGGATTTCGCCTGCATAGACCATGCTGTTTTAGGACTGGATGCAGGAGGCTGGGTTAGAGCAGTATGAACCAGGCTGTTTTTGGACTAGATGCACATGGCTGGATTAAAGCAGTATGGACAATGCTGATTTTGGACTGGATTACAGGACTATGGACAAGGCTGTTTTAGAGCTGGAACCGAGGCGCTCGGATCCGGGCTCGCTGGTGGGTGGCTCGAGCGTCTCCGGATCCGGGGGGGCCCCTGTGGTCACTCCGATCTAAAAGGAGGGTTGGCGGTTTTGGGACGTAGGTGTACGGCCGGAGCCGTGTTTTTAAGTTCGTGACACCACCCACGGGATGTGGTGAAGGTGGACACCACCGCTGCAGTTACGGGGCAACCGGGGGAGATGGTATGCAGCAAGTTGTTAACCCCTCCGTGGGCAGGGATGGTGGCCCCGGGACCCATTGGGGGTGCTTTGGCGGAGCAGGGAGATGGGTGGCCGGAGGGCACTGGTGTACTAACTATTAGAATGAAACACTCGAGTCTCTGGTAAACCAAGATGATGGTGGTCGGTGCCCGCAGCCCGCAGCCGGCTGCAGTCGGGATCAACCACCCGGTTGGTGGTCTCTGCCTTTCTCCTGCACCTGTTTGAATGGTTGAGCTGCCTGCGCTTGCAGCGTCAGGAGTCTGCTCCCCGGCTTGTGGATGTCAGGAGAGACCGTTTTCCCGCAGACGCTGGCCCGTGGGATCTCTGAGCCTTGGCGGTGGCTTTCTATCCCCCTCGTTGGGCTGTTGTCTTCTATGAGGGACTTTGGGTGGGAAAGGACCTAAAGTCCAGACCGCAATCAGTTAATTAACTCAGTCCAGTAGTTTCTAGACCTCGTTTCAGGGTCTGAGTACCCCCTCTTGTGCTCCGGTTTCCGAGTCGGTTCCCCGGGTCAGTACCGGCGGGCCATTACCCTGTCCTGGTCCACCACAGTTCCACCGAGCCGTCTTTCCAGCTCCTGCAGGCAGAAGCCTCCGTATGCCTCCTAGCCAGAGGTACCAGGGCTCCTACCCTGGCACCTGATAGTCTGTCACAGGCCTGTCACACAGTCCTGTCCTCTTCCACTGAACTCTCAAACTGCACTGCTTATGAACTCAACTCAAAAACTCTCTTGTGTTTCCTGCCTCAGGCTCTCTGAACTCCTTGGCGGGCGTGTCCAACCACCTGGCTCCTCCCCTTGTATGTCCATCCAGCCCTGAGGAAGGTGACTAGGGTTTTATGTGGTTGGCTGGTGTTACCTAGTGAGGGACTGGTGTTGTGCGGGGCTCTATTTGTGACTACCTGGCTAGTCCAGGGCGTCACAGATGTACAAGGCTGGATTAGAACAGTATGGACCAGGCTTTATTAGGACTGGATGCATGAGGCTGGATCATAACAGTATGGACCACACTGTTTATGGACTGGAGGCATGATGCTGGATTAGAGCAATCTGGACCAGGCTGTATTAGCACTGGATGCACAAGGCTTTATTAGGCCTGTCTAGACTAGACTGTTTTAGGGTTGGATGCATTGCATTAGTGCTATATTGAATATACTTTTAAAAAGTAAGGGTACTTAGAGCCTAAATTGGTCAATTCGTGAGAGCCCGTCAGGTGTGGTAAGGCATCCTTCTTTGATGAGACCCCAACCTAAGATCATGCCCCTCCTGGGCTAAAATCCTACAAATTTATTGGCAGGTAGGATCCAGAATTAATTAAAAAAAAGCCATAGGCTGATGGGAGGAGTGCTTAGTCAGAAAGCAGGCAGTCACAGCACACCAATAGTTAATAGAAAAAACAAACAAACAAAATAAAGCAAGTGTGAGCAGTTATTGTGTAGCTATTCATTTGAAGTAATGAAACAATATTTAAAATAGTCTTGCATGATAATATCAAGCTGTTTTGAATCCACTGCTTCTAAGCAGGCATTTGTATCTGCATTCTTACAATCTATAATTTTTGCAATCTGACCTTAACGTCCTACTGCCTTTTATCTCTTTCTAAAAAAGGAATTATGACTGTAGGACCTAAAATTGGTGGTATGCTGTAACAGTGTACCTTCGACACGGGTTTATCATAAATAAAATAAATTGTAAAGTATTATGTACGACAAAAGGAAAAAAAAGAAATAGAAATTGTGGTAGTATTATATGACTTCTCTTACCATAAAGGGGTTGACCACTTTATCTTTACTGCAACAAATGTGTTTGGA
Source organism: Anomaloglossus baeobatrachus (assembly GCF_048569485.1). Lineage (NCBI taxonomy): Eukaryota > Metazoa > Chordata > Amphibia > Anura > Aromobatidae > Anomaloglossus > Anomaloglossus baeobatrachus. The sequence continues at coordinate 576,139,751 of NC_134353.1, read as the reverse complement.
CATGATTTTGTGGCACTTAGTAATATATACAGTACCTTTAAAAAGTATTCATAACCTCTGAATTTTTCCGCATTTTTTCAGATTACACTCACAAACTTAAAAGTACTTTATTCGGCTTTTATGTGGTATACCAACACAAAGTAGCTATTATTGGTGAAGTGTAAAAGAAAAAAAATGATACATGGTTTTCTAAAAATAAATCTGAAAATTATTGATGTGCATTTGTATTCAGACCCTATAGTCTAATACTCCTAAATAAAATCTTGAGTTCCTAATTGTTTCCAGAAGTCAATTGATTCTTAAATTAGTCCACCTGTCTATTATATCTGTTCTAAGAAGGCTTCAGAGGTTTGTTTGAAAAAAATAGGGATCAAACGGCATCATGAAAACCAAGGAATACAAGAGAGGTCAGGGATAAAGTTGTGGAGAGAAGTAAAGCAGGTTTACGTTATGATAAAAAATTGTTAAACATCAAACTCATAACCAGTATGGAAGGCTCAATGCATATATAATATAAGCAAAACACCAAGCAATACAATGCTATCCAAAAAATATAATAAAATATTATTTAATCTTTATTGCCAAAACAAAAAAAAAACAATTAAAACAAATGGACTGACCCAAATGATGGATGGAATTGATATAGGGGAGCAGCACCAACACTGTAATAATAAAGGACCCACAAGTCTAAGCTGTCTAAATTATATAAGTTACAACCAAAGAATAGATGCAGCAATACATGACCTACATCAAATTAATCAATAGGACATGCGTTATACATTCACTAGTGTGAGAGCCTATATAGGCAAGGTAAAGCATCAGTCATTATACAAAATAGTAACACAATTACCAGCATACAAGGTCTAACCAAATGCTGTATCCCCACGCACTGACGTGCGTTTCGCAACAAACGTGCTTCGTCCAGGAGTGATCATATGGTAATCCAGAGTCCCTTTTAAAGTTCGGCATTTCACGTGCCAAATGACACAAATTCAGTGTATATTACTTGTATCCAGGTTAACTAAGGAGGCAGTCCTGGTAGGTCATGTCCGGTAAAGAATCATGTGACATCTACAGTCTCCAAGGTGATAGTAAACCAGCATAATAGGCAATCAAGGTAGTCATGTTTTGCCGAGGCAACCACCTGAGGTCATATTCGGAATAGCGGGATGAGGGAACCCAAGATACATCATTTCCGGAGTTTGATCATGTGATATCCCAGTCTCCAAGGTAATGATGACCCAGCGTAATACATAACCATGGTGTTGCCCCTATGAATGGTTTAAGCACGCTATGACTTTAGGAGACGGTGCTCCCCTGCGTGCTGTGTTTTATGTACTAACTGGCAGATTCGGCGCTCACCTCTGAAATGTGCAGTTGGACTAACCCTGCTCAAAAAGTTTGGGAAGCAGAGAAAAAGTGGTAGAATAGCTTAGGGTGGGAAGAGAAGATGTCCGGTCGCCTGAGAGAGTGTAACAGAGGAGACACTGCCTGAAAACTTACAACCAGCATTCTCCACTGATAAACAGCATTCCCATGTGAAGTTTTTTTTACACTTAGACGGGACAGCTCTTTACTGCTCCATTTCCCCAAAAATGAAACGCTTATCACCAGGTTCCCTCCTAGAAGATAACTAATATATAGTAGGTACTACAGATAATATTCTGGTGTTCTGTGGTAGATTACAGATTCATAGTGTGATGCCCTGGGCTATCAGGTTGTCACAAGGGTGCCATGCAATCTGCCCTTCTGCATGATACCCGCTCCTCCTTGGTTACGGGTCTTGTCAATTTGGTGTTGCTACAAACAGGTGTACACAAATCCTGAGGAACACTCTGCACCACACCCACCAACCACCCATTGGGCAGCCTGAGGAGAATAGGGCCACCCAGATGGGGGAAGGAAGAGGGAGGGCAGAGGTGTCAGTAGTTGAGTTGAGTAGAGTTGAGCAGTGAGACAGCAGTGACAGGACAGGTCACGCAGTGGAGCTGGGCTCCTGTACCCTATGCTGAGAAGTAGCTTCACGCAGCTCCGTAATTCACCCGATGGGAACGAAATCTTCAGGAACTGTTCTCCACCCGCTCCAGAATCGGGGTACTAGCGCAACGAGGGGGATAGGACTTCTCAAAATTGTCCAGAAAATCCCACGCGTGAACCCTGAGAGCAAGCTCACCTTGCCAGCCACGCAGGTGAGCGGGACCCGAGTTGTCTTAGGCGAAAGGGATCCACCAAGTTACACACAGTGCCAAGGAACAAGGCTTCAGACCAACCAGCAACACCAAAGGGGCACGGACCCAGCGTGCTTGTCTAAGAAAAGCAGAGCATTTCAAGAGTTTGGTTTACCTGGTGTCAGCGTCAGTGAATTTGGACTGTGTGAGTAACCGATATCCCTTCACCCCGACGTTTTCCCCACTCCATCCCATCACCGGGCCCCGGGACACCAAACCCCCTACCCACGGAGGGGTTAAAACATCCTGCTACTTCAACATCGTCACCGGGCTCCCCAACAGCAGCGGTGGTCTCTCCTGTTACCACGCACTGTAGATGGCGTCACGAACATTATCCCATTCACCACCCCAAAACACCAAGTCCTCCCTTTTATTTCCGAAGTAGTCGCGGGACCCCGCCTCGGATCCGGAGACCCCTCGAGCCAGTGCGGATCCGGGTCCGAGCTGCCCGTCGGCTGTTGCGGGGTGGCACAATAGCGCATATAACAGATAACCATGGTATACACTAAGTAATAAAGGAGGCTATTGTTGCTAATTGTTGGAGGACATAGGACAATCTTTGATTAGCATAGCATATTATTGAGTTACTCTTTTAGCAAAAAGAAATTATCCTAAGTAGTCAAGCCTTTCAAGTGCAGTAGTTTTTGTAATATTGCTATACAGTAGATCTATAGCTCACCTAGGCTATTTGTTTTTGGTATTTTATATTTACTTTTAGACAAAAACACATCCAAGACCATTGGTTTCTAACTTTACATTCCCAATAACACAAGACCAGTCAGAAGCAGCTGTCAAGTGCTTGTAGTTGCTATTGGAACTTTTCAGGTAATATTTTCTAGTGTTAAATAATTTATGTCTTGGTTCATTCCGATATCAGGGAGTTCTCATATGCAAAAAACGGTCCTAGTTTCATCATTGTTTTTGAGCGTTTCATAAGACTTTGGTTGTATGTCAGATTTAACCATCAGAGTTTAATTAGATTTTTTAAAATCTCACATCAGTCAGTGAAAAATGGACAACACACGGATGGCATTAGAGTACAGTCCAATTTTTTCACAGACCTTTAGATAAGCTTTGCGAGATTGATCCTAGTCTTGGCTCAAAGTTGAACGTATCTCCATGATTTTGTACAGACCACCCAGTAAAGTAAAGAGCCTCATAGACTGTAATGGGTATGAGTTCTACCTGTGGAAGTCGTATAAGAAAAACTAATGTCTTAATGAACACTTAATTTGCATTTTCATACCTGGAGTATAGTAATATTGTTAGTAATAGAGAGTCTTCTTGTTTACTTGTACAGCTGCTCAAATAAAAAGTGAACAAAGGCTTTTTTTATCTTTTGCATAGCTTTTAAAGAAAGGATTAACAGTGCCTTTGCAGATTCTCTCTTGAACAGCTATATACAAAAGTTTAATCAGGCTAAATTTCGCATTATTACACAATATCAACATATCAGGTAAAACAAGATCCATCATTCAGTTGCTTTCCAAGGGAATATGTTTCAGTAAACTGGAGAGACATCAGGAATTTCTGGGCCGAAAAATACTTGCCAAATTAATTCAGTGCCTGTATTCATTTCAAACCTAAGACCAGGCTTCCATAAACAATTTCGGACCAAACCACAGTAATTTCAGATAAGACTGCAAAATTATATTTATCACTTTTTGCTCCAGAGTTCTTTCACTTCTGGGCCCTTTAGTGTTGTCTGGGTGATAAGTTGTCTGTCCTGTGGGATGCACTTATATTGTGCTGGGCAGCCCGCCTCGTCTAATAGTATTGGCGTCATCAACAGACTGTTAGCCAGACACTGTGCATCACACGTACCTGTGGGTCTGGTGCCCTATATAGGCCTTATCTGTGTGCATTTGTAATACTAAATACAAAAAAGTGTGGGTGGATAAGTGCAATTGGGTCTTATCTAACAACAATGAAAGAAATAATGTGGTGAGTTCGCTCAACTTTTTTGGTTGCGTCTCAATCAACCTTACATGAAATTTCAGTGGTCGATCCAGCTGCTGCAAAAATTTTGGATCAAAGGTCAGGGGGTCTTGTGCAGGACCTCCAGAGTAATGTGGCTACCTCTGCAATGCTGGATGGATAGTAAAGGAGATAATATACTGGATGCTGTTATGGAAGCAGTATTTATTTCTGACGAAGAGACAGCAGTCAGCTCACCAGTCAATCAAGCGTTTGAATGGATAATACAGCCAAGGGTGGAGTGCACGGAGGTTACCGAGCAGATACACAGGTAAAGTATTCAAGAGAAGAAGAAAAAAATCCAGTTCCCACAGTAAGGCGGGCTTTGCACACTACGACTACGCAGGTGCGATGTAGTGGGGTCAAATCGAAAGTGACGCACATCTGGCGTCGCAGTCGATATCGTAGTGTGCAAATCCTTTTTGATATGATTAACGAGTGCAAAAGCGTCGTTATCGAATCCTCGGTGTAGGGTCCGACATTTCCATAATGCTGGTGCAGCGGCAGGTGCGATGTTGTTCCTCGTTCCTGCGGCAGCACACATCGCTGTGTGAGAAGCCGCAGGAGCGAGTAACATCTCCTACCTGCGTCCCGGCTGCAATGCAGAAGGAAGGAGGTGGGCGGGATGTTTACATCCTGCTCATCTCTGCCCCTCCGCTGCTATTGGCCGCCTGCTGTGTGACATCGCTGTGACGCCGCACGACCCGCCCCCTTAGGAAGGAGGCGGGTCGCTGGCCAGAGCGACGTCGCAGGACAGGTGAGTGCATGTGAAGCTGGCGTAGCGATAATGTTCGCTACGCCAGCAATCACAAGATATCGCTGCTGCGATGGGGACGGGGAGTATCGCGCTTGACATCGCAGCATTGGCTTGCAAAGTACCCCTAATAGTATATAATGGCATTTTGGATTTCTTATATTAAAAACATCTTTTCATTTCAACCATTAAAAAACATAAGAAGAGCTGGCCTACGCGTTTAGAGCAGTTTGCTCCTCCTCCTAGCCATAAGTAGGATGTATGTATGATATTTATGTATGATAATACAAATAATTGTCTATAAAGTGAAGGTAATCTCACTTTTGAAGCTGTAGTTGATGATGAGATATGGAGCCTGAAAGTCAAATGCTCAAAACATTGTTACCCTTTTGCTCATGAGTGAATTCCTGCATGCCCCTCATTAGGGTCTGGCATACAAAATGCCAATATTAATGAATAGAGACCATAGTTTGAAAATCTGCGACTGTAGAGACCGATGAATGTGATTTGGTCCCTGGCCAGATTCGCACAGCCCCACTCTAGTTGACTTACAGGTCACTTTCCCTGTGTGTGTATATATAGGTAGTGACATGTCAATGAGCTAATGTGGGGTCGGGAGAACCTATCTGGCTCATCTTATCTTTTGCTCAGGTCCTCCACTAGATTTTTAAACCATGTTTTCTGTGAAACGCTGGTGTGGTTTGACAGCATGAATCGATTGACAAGTTCCCAATAAGATTTGTAAAAATGTAAAAAGTTCTCTTCATCCTGTTTGTCTGTAGTTGCAGATCTGTTTTACGTTTCTTTTATTTTTACACTTGTTTCTTTTGCAACGCCAGTGATTAGTCATTGTGTATTACATGTACCGTAGCACATGTATTTTTATCCTGGCACATCATTCCTCCAGAGCCTCTTCGACAATTGTGTTCTTTTCATCTTTTCATTAATTTAGCTTCAAGAACCTACAGGTGTTAGGTCCCCTCTGTGCACTGTTTCCCACAACACATCTGTTCTAAGGAGATGCAAAAGCTACAAAATGCTAAAGCAATTGACATTGACAGCATTTGCAGGTCAGATTGTTATCGTTTAATTTATCTGTTGATCCTTAGTTTCAAACTTTTGTTTTGAATAATTAAATGACGGAAAAAAAAACATAATATGAATAATAACCATTGGATGTGCTGGGAACTTCTTTTCATAACGTTAAGTGTTGTTTTCTTCCTTTATTTTCCAATTTCAATAAAAAATTATTTGATGTCGTTTTTTCTTTGTTTTTTTATGATTTAAAAATGTTGTTTGTGAGGATGAAATGAATGTTCAGATATCTACATCAACTTTCACCAACATATCCTTCTTCATGTTGTTCTTATGGAATTCCTGCTCACCATTCTGTCTCCAGATGGGCAATTTCTTTTGTAACCTTATCCTAAGATGAAATAAAGTAAGGTCAAACATATTTAGTCAATAAAATTCTGCATGTATGTAATTATATCTGCTCCACCCCCATATCAAATATTCGGAATACCGAAAGTCAACCGATAATCTCTTCTGTGGAATAGAGGTCTGCTGATAGTTACTTCTGTCAAGGAAGATTTGCACATCTCTTGTTCATAATCACAACTTAAAGAGAGTGTCAAAATATTTCGGCAAGTATGACAACAGATAAGGACAACGGCTGGCAGGAAAAAAGTAGAATTCCACATTTGTCTTTAGTAGTAAACAGGTTCTTCACCAAAGAGTCCTACCAAATAATTGTATGTGTCAATCCTCACTGTTGACATTTTGCCTTGATGCTGTGATTATCACAAACCCTTTTTGTTTCCAATAGGTCTCCTAAAATGCTGCTATTCAATAACAAGAAGGTGGACCTGGTATATCCCATATGCTAATATGGCATTTGAAAATGGGTCTTTGATGTTTCCCTTTATGACAAGAATAGTACTGTAGACCACGCCATTATTGTTATTAAATAACAGCAGAGCTTAAAGACTGTATGATCAGAGCAACAAAAAAAATGCAAAAACTGCATAAAATGCTACTTAACTTCTGTCTTGTAATTACTTAGAGATCACTTAACTAAAGAACAAGTATATATGTACTGCTGAGAGAACTTTGATCTATTTTAGTAGCAGTATTTTCTTAGAGACATTCTATGGTTTAAATCGCTCAATACATTATTCTCCACATATATTAATACATTTAAGTACTTTAAAGCCATTAAAACAACTTCAAATATAACCAAGACAGGACAGAGGCCCAAATCTGGTGAACAGCAACTCAAAGCGAACATTGTAAAATCTGGAGAAACGTGTATAATGCAGAATGATTTTAAAATTGAATTTAAGTAATTTAACACACAAAGTACAAAAGTGCATACATTAAAAATACAAGACAACATAGATAACAGGACAGGAGAAAGAATGTGGCATGAACCTAATACCAATCTTGGGGTTGAGGTAATTAATCAGATAGAAGCTGTCTTGAAGTGTACCTACATCAGTAAAAGCATGTGCAAAATCATAAGCCATATGTTAATTGGGCTTTACATCAATAAATAGTGCCTAAACAGCAGCCACAGTCCAATAGACTAAACTCCAGGGTAAAACTATCCTGTATGAGTGCAGCGTGATACCCTGATTAGGTGCCCACAGGATTTGGTAGCCTACAAGATCCTGTGGGCACCTGGTCAATGTATCACTTGAGCATGGGGGCCCACCAAGGACCTGGGGCAAAACATGGGATCCCTGTCCCCTCTGAGCTCCTGTGCATCTGCACTGGCAGCACTGGCTAAATGTCCGGCAACGTGATTAAAGTGAATCAGGTTGGAATATTGTGCGGTGACAGCCATGCTTTTTCTTCAATCTGTCATTTATTTGTAATTGTACAGTAGTTTTAAAAATGTACAATGGCTTGTAAAAGTTTGGGTACACTTGGTCAAAATTACTGCTATTGTGAAATGATCTATAAAAGGCATAGAGTTAAAGATGATACATTTCCTTATATATATTTTCATTGTTTACATTTTTAAATTAACAAAAAAGGAAAATGAGCAGATGCAAAAGTCTGGGCAGCCGCATGGTTAGTACCTAGTAGCACCCCCTTTGGCAAGTATCACAGCTTGTAAAAGCTTTTTGTAGCCAGCCAAGAGTCTTTCAATTCTTATATAAGGGATTTTCATCCATTCTTCCTTGGAAAAGTCTTCAAGTTCTGTGAGATTTCTGGGTCATCTTGCATGCACTGCTCTTTTGAGGTCTAGCCACAGATTTTCAATGATGTTCAGATCAGGGGACTATAAAAGCCATTGTAAAACCTTTAGCTTGCGCCTTTTGAAGTATTTTATTGTAGATTTTGATGTGTGTTTAGGATCATTATTCATTTGTTGAAGCCATCCTCTTTAAACTCCAGCTTTTTTACAGGTAGTGTTATGTTTCCATGAAGAATTTGTTGAAATTTTATTGAATCCATTCTACCCTCTTCCCATGAAATGTTCCCTGTGCCATTGACTGCAACACAACCCCAAAGCATGATTGAGTCACCCTCATGCTTAATGGTTGGTCAGATATTTTTTTCCTCAAATTCTGTGCCCTTTCTTTTACACACATACTGTACCTTTGATCATTGTGACCAAAGAATTCTATTTTAACCTCATTGGTCCACAGGCCTTGTTTCTAAAATGGATCAGGCTTGTTTAAATATTCTTTTTGATACTTCTGACCTTGAATTTTAGGGTGACGATGTAGGAAAGACTTTCTTCTGATGACTCTTCTTTCTTCTGATGACTCTTCCTTGAAGACCATATTTATGCAGGTGTCTCAGAACTGTAGAACAATGTACCACAACTCCAGAGTCTGCTAAATCTTCCTCGAAGTGTTTTGAAGTCAAGTGGAGGTTCTGATTTGCCTCTCTAGCAATTCTACGAGCAGCTCTCACAGAAAATGTGCTTGGTCTTCTAGACTTTGTCTTGACCTTCACTGTTCCTGTTAATTGCCATTTATTAATTAAATTTCAAACTGAGGAAAAGGCAACTTGAAAACGCTTTGCTATCTTGCTATAGCCTTCTTCTGATTTGTGGACTTCCACTATTTTCATTTTCAGAGTACTAAGCAGTTGCTTAGAAGAACCCATCGCTGTTGATTTTTGGTACAAGGGAAGGTTGGGTTTTTATTAAAGGTGTGATATTTGCATAACCCAGCCTTTCCTATCTATGATATTGAAAAAGACATAACCCTAACATTCTAATTAAGGTTTTAAACCTTGGTCAAACTTATCTGAGCACTCCAAGAGTGCCCAAACTTCTGCATCAACCCATTTTCATTTTTCTAAGTTTTCAAATGTAAAATTAATGTATTATTTTTTGCCTAAAATAAAAACAAAATGTGTTATCTTTAACTTAATGCCTTTTAGAGATCATTTGATCTTCAACTTGCTTACCTGTTCACAATAACAGTAATTTTGACCAGGGGTGCCCAAACTTTTACATTCCACTGCATTTTTTAAACATTGCGCTATGCAGTTAACGCTGTCCGATGATATTCGTGATAGGAGGTTCCCCTCACCGTCCATCCACTGACTGACACATTTCTCCATGTGTACAGTAGATTCCAATGTATACTTTCATCTTAGCTATTACTTTTCCTATTACAGCAATTTAATGCATTTAAATTTGACTGGATATATTTATGACAGAGCTACTAAAATTACTAGGATACTTCTTTTAAATGTAAACTGAGCTGCAGAAAGTCTTATTCTTTTGAAACCATGATAAAAATAACTGTAATTAGTGAGATTCATGAAAACTAGTGTAAAGGAACGAAAAAGAAGGTATGCAAAGATCATTAGTAGAAAATGGATTTTTATTGTCAATTCATTTAACTTTACACTTTATAGTAATAGTAATCTTGTAATTTTCACACTAGCCACTGGGGCTTCTTTATATTCTAACATCCAGTTGTTTCAGGAAACATCAAATTGACATTGACCACATTGAACATACACCAATCCTATTTTTTTCATTAAAGCATATACCGTATTTTCCGGGCTATAAGACGCACCTAACCATTAGACGCACCCTGGTTTTAGAGCAGGAAAAAAGGAAAATAAAATTTTAAGCAAAAAATGGAGTCATGACACACTGTTATGGGGCGAGGATCTGCTGCTGACACTATTATGGGGGTAATGTCCCCAAATTCTCTACTAAGATGCCCCATCCTGGTAATGATCCTCATGCCTTGTATATACAGTATATACCCCCAACCTGCTCATATACCCCCATCCTGCTATATACCCCCAACCTGCTCATATACCCCCATCCTGCTCATATACCCCCAACCTGCTCATATACCCCCAACCAGCTCATATACCCCCATCCTGCTCATATACCCCCATCCTTGCTCATAATATACCCGATTCTGCTAATATAACCCCATTCTGCTCATAATATACCCCCATTTTGCTCATAATATACCCCCATCCTGCTCATAATATACCCCCATTCTGCTCATAATATACCCCCATCCTACTCATAATATACCCCCATCCTGCTATACACCCCATCCTGCTCATAATATACCCCCATTCTGCTCATAATATACCCCCATCCTGCTCATAATATACCCCCATCCTGCTATACACCCCATCCTGCTATACACCCCCATGCTGGTATACGGCCCTCATCCTGTGGCACATAAAAAATATAAATGTTTATACTCACCTTACCTCACCTCACTCCCTGCAGCATCGCTCCTCCTCCCGTCTGTGTCAGCGGCAGCGCCGCTGAGTGGAGCCGTCCCTGCTCCCCTGCAGTGCCGCAATCTGCTCCTGGCTGCCAGCGGCCGCTGAGTGGAGCCATCCCCATTCCCCTGCAGTACCGCGATCTCCTCCTGGCTGCCGGCGGCCGCTGAGTGGAGCCGTCCCCGTTCCCCTGCAGCACCGCGATGTCCTCCTGGCTGCCGACGGCTGCGTGTGGACACGTGCGCACAGTGATGACGTCATCGCTGTACGCACCACTAGTCTTCACTCAGCGGCCGCGGCCCGGCACAGACGGCTCCACTCAGCGGCCGCCGGCAGCCAGGAGGAGATCGCGGTACTGCAGTGGAATGGTGACAGGTGAGTGTACTGATTCACTGCACCCCACGCTGATGATGATGTGCGGGGGGCAGTGAATACAGCCACACATGATCACTCCAGGCTGTAGTTGCCAGGGGTGATCATGTGAGCCGGCTGTTTATCCCTCGCCCATCATCCCTCCCACCTGTCAGCGCTGAGAGATGATGGGTGGGATGATGGGCGTGCATATCAAATGAGCGGGTCCACGTGGTCATGGCAAGCGCTGCTGCAGCCTGCTCATGCCCCCGATGACCCGCTCCACCGCAGCACTCTCATTCCCCGCAGCCCTACATTCAGACCATAAGACGCACCCCCCAATTTCCCCCAACATTTGGGGGAGAAAAGTGCATCTTATGGTCCGAAAAATACGGTAATGAGCGTGTGGAAAAGTCCTTATTAACCCCTTCACTTCAAGCCTATTTTCACAGTCCAGTCCTGAACAGACCAAATTTTCCAATTCTGACCAGACCATTATATAGTAATAACTATGGAACTCTTCAATGTATCCTAGTGATTCCGGAATAGTTTTGTCATGACACATTGTACTTTATGTTGGTGGTGAGTTTAGGTCGATATGTTTTGTGTTATTTTGTAAAAATATCAGAATTTTGGGGAAACTTTGAAAATTTCACAATTTACAGTTTTTTTGATGCCCTTAAAGCAGAACATTAAATCTCATAAAATAGTTATTAAATAACATTTACCCAATATCAATTTTACATCAGCACCATTTTTTAAAGATTCTTTTTGTTAGCAGGTTAGAAAGGTTAAAGCACTAATCCAGGGCTTTGTTTTTTTTTCAATTCTGGAGTAGTGCTTTAAATGTAAATCCCCTGCCCCTGTCATATAGTCACCTACCAGTGGCTACTGGTCCCATGGCACCATTTTGTGCCCGTAACTTCAGACTGGCCCAAAGTTACTAGTCATATCACAAGGTCTCAATGCTCAAGGTCTCTCAGAGCCAATAGAAGGATCTTATAGAGTTAAATTGATTTGTGGCATTCGGCATGCTCCACGAAACACAACAGCTGCCAGCAGATCACAAATTACAAGAGATTGACTGAATATGCAAAAACAAAAAACACTGGAGTGTTGCTTTAAAAGTTTATCAGCAATTTCTCATTTTTCCAACAAAATTTTCAAAACCATTTTTTTAGGCACCACGTCACACTTGAAGTGACCTTGATAGTCATATATGTCAGAAAATACCCAAACATGACACCATTTTAAAAACTACACCCCTGAAAGTTCTCAAAACCACATTCAAAAGGTTTATTAACCCTTTAGGTGTTTCATAGGAATTAAAGCAATGTGGAAGGACAAAAAATACATTTTAATTTTTCCCACAAAAATGTTTCTTTAGCCCCAAATTTTTCATTTTCACAAGAGTCACAGGAGAAAATGGACCCCCAGATTTGTTGTGCAATTTCTCCTGAGTATGCCGATATCCCATATGTGGTGTAAAACTAATGTTTGAGTGCATGGTAGGGCTCAGAAGAGGAGGAGTGCTATTGGACTTTTGCAGCACAAAATTGGCTGGAAGAGATAGCATACACCATGTTGTGTTTGCCGAGCCCCTGATGTGCCTAAATAGTGACCCTATTTTGGAAATCAGAAGATGTAAAAAAAACAACGATATAGAGGCACTGTCTCTCCACTTGAATAAATTCGGTATTTTTTGCTTTAAACAATAAATACAATTCAAGTGGAGAGACAGCGCCTCTATATCATCGGTTTTTGTTCACATCTTCTGAATTCCCATCGCTGTCAGGGAAGCGACGATTAGTGCAGCATATTTTAAATTAACACTTTTGGCGCCGGTTGGTCAGTAACTATTGATCAGCCAATCGGCACCAAAAAGATTAATAAACAGGTGTGACACTCAAATCAACCCATCCATTTTCACTGCTATGATTGGTGCTGTCTCTGCACCAACTATAATGTGTCAATAGATTTTTATTTTCTAACTTTATAGCTAAAACACTGCAATTGGCTGGTCAGAATTGACCAGTCAATCTCAGCGTTCGCCGATGTGAGTACAGCCCCGTATCATGATGTACAGGGATAATCTGCTGTCAGAGACAGCAGCCATCTTGACTTGGTCACCGAGCAATGCACATGTATGGATATTGTTGTAAAAGGAGTTAATGTGCGTGCAGCAAAGTCAACTGTGACTGCCTATTGTGATTAGTGGATCTTATTTTATCAGCTGTGTAGAGGTGTTGTTACCTGTCATTGTAATTGTGGCATTGATGATAAGGAGCCTGGCTGAATACTCTTCCTGCAAGGATAGGAGTAGAGTGACAGTGGTCACTGTGAAAATTGCAGGATGTCTAATTATGTTTGAAATGATAAATGTCAATAAATATAAGCTTTTTTATCCCTAATTACTTTCTCAGCAGCAAAGTAGTAGCAAAAAACCCTCTATTTGCTAGGGATATAAGAAAAAAATAAATGTAAATGTACCCTGAACTTAAAGAAGGTAAAATAAAACCAAGGGGAATTTTAGTCAGACCAACAAATTGGTTAAAAGGCTATCAAAATTGAGTATTTTTATTTTTAAATTTTTAAAAGAATTTTTTTTCTAGAGGATCAATGATAATAATGATACACCATAAAAGTACAACTTGGGGGCTGCTCCGGCTGATAGCAAGCCTCCTAAAAGATTAACAATTACTTAAATAAAAACAGATAAAGCAAATAAGTTAGATTAAAATTGCAGGCAAGGCGGTCAAGAAAGTCTGCAATAGATGAATATAAATAGTTAATAGACCCACTGCGGTAAATCAGCTCAGTTGTAAATATAATTCATAGGACAACCAATATGTTGTAAGACGTCAGTCTTTATAAAATTAGTTAGTTTTTGGGTGCTTACCCTTGATAGCCCAAGACCTCAATAGCGGTATTCCTCAGATACCAGGGACCCCGCACTGCACAGTGTACCGGGTCTAGCGAGACCACACTGGAATGCTCCTGGGGTTTGATGGATGTGTTGCCGGGGGAAAAAGGAGTCCAGGTGCTCTCCGGTCATAGCGGTCCTACTCAAAACTGCTCCTGAGGTCTACGATAAACTGGCCTCAGGACAGAAGGTAGACAATAACCGTATCCAGATGATTGTGTTCACAGAGAGAGCTGAAATTTTGTATCTGCCACTTTGTGTCTGTCGGCTCTTAGCTCCTCATTGACCTCCTTGCGTGCAATTTTAATCTAACTTATTTGCTGTATCTGTTTTTATTTAAGTAATGCTAGGTTCACACGTCCGTTGTTTTGCATCAGTCACAATCCGTCGCCTTGAGGAATTATGGTATCCTGCAAAATATTTTGCAGGAATCCAGTTTTTCGCCATAGACTTCTATTAGTGACGGATTGCGACTGATGATGCTGTGTGGCATCCGCTGCGTCGCGGTCAGTCGTTTTTTAACTGACCGCCGGGCGGGAGCAACGCAGTCTGTAACGTTTTTTGAGCAGCGCAATCCGTAGGATTTTGCTGCGCATGCTCTCTCTGGCTCCCTGCACCCGTAACCAGGATACACATTGGGTAACCAAGCAATGCGCTTTGGTTAGTTACCCGATATTTACACTGGTTACGTGTGCAGGGAACCAGCGCTAAGCGGTGTACGCTGGTATCCAAGATAAATATCGGGTAACCAAGCAAAAAGGGGTTTGCTTTTAGTTACCCAATATTTACCCTGGCTACGTGTGCAAGGAGGCCGACACTTCCCCGCTCGGCTCTGCCCCCTCCGGCACTCCGCATGTGTACACACACACACACACACACACTCACACACACTCACTTGTCCCCAGCCCTGCAGTCCCCGCGGCACTAACGTGGCCACGGCCCTGCTCGGCTCCGCACCCCTAAGCCCGCTACACACGCTTCAATATATCTCACAATCCGTCGTTGGGGTCAAGTTGTAAGTGACGCACATCCGGCATCGTTTGTGAGGTATCTGCGTGTGACAGCTACGTGCGATCAGGATTGAACGCAAAACCGTTGATCGCAAACACATCGTATCATTCTCTAGAATTGAGCGTTTTGTTGCACGAACCTAGTCAATTGTAACGTGTGACATCCCTCATACGATTTTGGTGTCTGATGCTATGTGCGCAGGTGTGCGCTCTGCACCGCAGCTTAAAAAAGGTCCGCTTCAGAGCGCAGCTGAAAAGCTGCGTTCTGAAGCGCCTCACAATGTCTGTCATTCACTAATCTCTGTCAGTCGGTCACTATCTCTGTCCCTCACTCTCTGTCCATGTCAGTCTATCCCCCTCTCTCATATACTCACCGATCCCCGATCCCCGGCACTGCACGGCGTTCACACTGCTCCGGCGGCTTTTACTGTTTTGAAAAAGCCGGCCGCCCATTAAACAATCTCGTATTCCCTGCTTTCCCCGCCCACCGGCGCCTATGATTGGTTACAGTGAGACACGCCCCCACGCTGAGTGACAGGTGTCACACTGCACCCAATCACAGCAGCCGGTGGGCGTGTCTATACTGTGTAGTGAAATAAATAATTAAATAATTAAAACAAACGGCGTGCGGTCCCCCCAATTTTAAAACCAGCCAGATAAAGCCATACGGCTGAAGGCTGGTATTCTCAGGATGGGGAGCTCCACGTTATGGGGAGCCCCCCAGCCTAACAATATCAGCCAACAGCCGCCCAGAATTGCCGCATACATTATATGCGACAGTTCTGGGACTGTACCCGGCTCTTCCCAATTTGCCCTGGTGCGTTGGCAAATCGGGGTAATAAGGAGTTATTGGCAGTCCATAGCTGCCAATAAGTCCTAGATTAATCATGTCAGGCGTCTATGAGACACCCTCCATGATTAATCTGTAAATTACAGTAAATAAACACACACACACGAAAAAATCCTTTATTAGAAATAAAAAACACAAACATATACCCTGGTTCACCACTTTAATCAGCCCCAAAAAGCCCTCCATGTCCGGCGTAATCCAGGATGCTCCAGCGTCGCTTCCAGCGCTGCTGCATGGAGGTGACCGGAGCTGCAGAAGACACCGCCGCTCCGGTCACCTCCACACAGGTAATGAAGACAGCCGCGCGATCAGCTGCTGTCACTGAGGTTACCCGCTGTCACTGGATCCAGCGGTGGCCGCGGGTAACCTCAGTGACAGCTCAGCTGATCGCGCTACTCACCGCCGCTCCTATCACCTCCACGCAGCAACTGAGGTGAGTAGCGCGATCAGCTGAGCTGTCACTGAGGTTACCCACGGCCACCGCTGGATCCAGTGACAGCGGGTAACCTCAGTGACAGCAGCTGATCGCGCGGCTGTCTTCATTACCTGCGTGGAGGTGACCGGAGCGGCTGTGTCTGCTGCAGCTCCGGTCACCTCCATGCAGCAGCGCTGGAAGCGACGCTGGAGCATCCTGGATTACGCCGGACATGGAGGGCTTTTTGGGGCTGATTAAAGTGGTTTACCAGGGTATATGTGTGTGTTTTTTATTTCTAATAAAGGATTTTTTCGGGTGTGTGTGTTTATTTACTGTAATTTACAGATTAATCATGGAGGGTGTCTCATAGACGCCTGACATGATTAATCTAGGACTTATTGGCAGCTATGGGCTGCCAATAACTCCTTATTACCCCGATTTGCCAACGCACCCGGGTAAATTGGGAAGAGCCGGGTACAGTCCCAGAACTGTCGCATATAATGTATGCGGCAATTCTGGGCGGCTGTTGGCTGATATTGTTAGGCTGGGGGGCTCCCCATAACGTGGAGCTCCCCATCCTGAGAATACCAGCCTTCAGCCGTATGGCTTTATCTGGCTGGTTTTAAAATTGGGGGGAACCGCACGCCGTTTTTTTTAATTATTTAATTATTTATTTCACTACACAGTATAGACACGCCCACCGGCTGCTGTGATTGGGTGCAGTGTGACACCTGTCACTCAGAGTGGGGGCGTGTCTCACTGTAACCAATCATAGGCGCCGGTGGGCGGGGAAAGCAGGGAATACGAAATTGTTTAATGGGCGGCCGGCTTTTTCAAAACAGTAAAAGCCGCCGCAGCAGTGTGAACGCCGTGCAGCGCCGGGGATCGGGGATTGGTGAGTATGAGAGAGGGCTGCTAACTTCAGTAACTTAGGAGATTAGCGGTCACCGGTGAGTCCTTCACTGGTGACCGCTAATCATGGCGCGACACAGACAAAGCCGCAGCATGACCGTGAAGTCGGGTGAAGTTCACCCGAGTTCATTCTGACAGTGCGGCTCTGTCTGTGTCTGGTGTCATCTGCCATTCAGCTCTGCTACATGGCTGTCTGTGTCTGCTGTTAGCGGCCATGTAGCAGAGCTGAATGGCAGATGACATAGTAAAAACGCATCCCTACACATTACACACGCTTGGCAAGTCAATAAATAAAAAAAAAAAAAAAGGTGCCCAATGCATACGTCACAGAACACATGATCTAAAGGATCGCACACAAAATTGATCAATTTAACATAGACTACTAACGCACGTGTGACAGCAAATGAACGACCAACGTGCAATCTCATAAGATCCCGTATGCAACCTGGGCGTGTCACATCGCAAATGCGATTGTACAACTAATTGCAACGTGTAAAGTGGGCTCTAGCGCTCCGCCCTCCTCGCGCTCTGCCCCCCGCACACAACAGAGTCTGACAATGATTTCTGTTCTTTGTCATACGTTGTACAACGCATCAGTCACATGCGTCAAGCAACGCATATGACTGATGCAAAACAACGGAAATGTGAACCTAGCCTAATTGTTTATCTTTTAGGAGGTTTGCTACCGGCCGGAGCAGCCACCAAGTTGTACTTTTATGGTGTATCTTTGGCCGCATTGATCCTTGAGAAACTTTTTAAAAAAATGTTTTCTTTTAAAAATTAAAAATACGTGATTTTGATAGCCTTTTAACCACTTGTTGGTCTGACTAAAACCCCCCTTGGTTTTATTTTACCTTCTTTAAGTCCAGGGTATATTTCCATTTACTTTCTCTTATATGTTTGAGATGACAACTTAATAAAGTCCACCCAATATGATTTGTTTCTTTGTTTTACAGTCTCTGTGTGGGCATAACATTTATGGTCCTTTCAAGTGGCCTACAGACAGAAGGGAAGCAAACTGCATCCAGTTGTTTGAAATGGTACATGGAGAAGATAATAAGGCATAGTTAAGAAGCCTAGTCCAATATTTCTCTATCATTGAGAATTAGCTAGACTTTTTTGACCATGTGTAAAAAAATAAGCTCTTCTTCAGAAGGTGACGTTACACCCATAGAAATACTCAGAGTGTAAGGATATTAGCCAAGCCAAATACCATAGATAAACAGTGCTCTATTGTTCTTGTCTGTGGTCAGTCCAGAATAGGGTAATGATTGGCTGAACAGTTTTAAGAACCCAAAAACAGCTTGCTTTAAATGTCTAGTTTGCATAATAACCCCTAAATTATCTGAAGAGAATCTGTGAGGCCAAAACATATATTAAACTAACAATTTCACCATGTATGGGACTTAGCCACTATAAAAGTCTTTCCTATGGTTTGTTATTTCTGTCCCTTGATTCTGCTGAATTTTTTTAACCCAATATGTTAATTAGGGTACACCATTCCTTGCATTTCCAGACATATCACCTTCATATGATCACATCAACCTCCCTTTGCCCAGGCATTTTGACTAAAGTGATATGATATTTTTTTTTATAATTCCAGTTGAATATCCGGGCATTTCAGGGTGCACATACTTATTTGTTTAATTTATTTTTCCAATTACTTTGTGTTCACTGTTCATGCTTGCTTATTAATGACTTATTCGTATGCACTGTCTTTTTCTAGAGGTATGGGGAGGTATTTGGTCATAGGGTCTCTCACCGAGGTAACCACTAGTTACCCTTCATTGGGGGCTACTGAGATACACATGTGGTCAAAGTTGTTGGTACCCCTCATTTAAGAAAAGAAAAACCCACAATGGTCACTGAAATAACTTGAATCTCACAAAAGTAATAATAAATAAAGAATCTATGAAAATTAACAAATGAAAGTCAGACATTGCTTTTCAACCATGCTTCCACAGAATTTTTTAAAATAACAGAACTGATGAAATAGGCCTGGAAAGAAATGATGGTACCCTTAGCTTAATTTTTTGTTGCACAACCTTTTGAGGCAATCACTGCAATCAAACGATTCCTGTAGCTAAAATGAGACTTCTGCACCTCTCGACAGGTATTTTGGCAAGCTCCTCAAGAGCAAACTGCTCTAGTTGTCTCGTGTTTGTAGGTTGCCTTTTCCTGACGACATGTTTCAGCTCTTACCAAATATGCAGGCCAATTCAGAATAGTCAAATGTTTTCCTATTAGCCATTCTTGGGTATTTTTTAGCTGTGTGTTTTGGGTCACTATCCTGCTGCAAGACCCATGACCTGCGACTGAGACCAAGCTTTCTGACACTGGGCAGCACTTTTCTCTCTAGAATCCCTTGATAGTCTTGAGATTTCATTGTACCCTGCACAAATTCAAGACACTCTGTGCCAGATGCAGCAAAGCAGCCCCAGAACATAACAGAGCCTCCTCTATTTTTCACAGTAGGGACAGTGTTCTTTTCTTGAAATGCTTCATTTTTCCATCTGTGAGCATAGAGCTAATGTACCTTGCCAAAAAAGTTCCATTTTGTCTCATCTGTCCATAGGACATTCTCCCAGAAGCTTTGGGGCTTGTCAACATGTAGTTTGGGAAATTCCAGTCTGGCTTTTTTCTCAACAATGATGTCCTCCTTGGTCATCTCCCATGAAGTCCACTTTGGCTCAAACAACAATGATTGTGCGATCTGACACTGATGTTCCTTGACCTTGAAGTTCACCTTTAATCTCTTTAGAAGTTTTTCTGTGTTCTTTTGTTACCATTCGTATTTTCCGTCTCTTTGATTTGTCATCAATTTTCCTCGTGCGGCCATGTCCAGGGAGGTTGGCTGTAGTCCATGGATCTTAATTTTCTGAATAATATGTACAAGTGCAACTGTAGTCACAGGAACATCAAGCTGCTTTGAGATGGTCTTATAACCTTTACCTTTAATATGCTTGTCTATAATTTTCTTTTTAATCTCCTGAGACAACTCTTTCCTTTGCTTCCTCTGGTCCATATTGAGTGTGATACACACCATGTCCCCAAACAGCACAGTGAGTATCTGTAGCCATATATACAGGCCCACTGACTGATTACAAGACTGTGGACGCCTGTGATGCTAATTAGTGGACACACTTTGATTTAACATGTCCCATTTGTCACATTATTTTCAGGGGTACCATCATTTCTGTCTGTCCAGGCCTATTTGATGAGTTTTATTTTTTTAAATTTTGTGGAAGCATGGTTGAAAAGCAATGTCTGACTTTCATTTTTTCACTTTCGTAGATGTTTTATTTATTATTACTTTTGTCAGATTCAAGTTACTTCTGTGACCATTGTGGGTTTTTCTTTTATTAAACGAGGGGTACCAACAATTTTGACCACGTGTGTAGATGAAGCCTTGTGGTAGACACAGGGGTGCCAGCACAAGGGAAAGTCAGGAGCAAGATGGGTTTTAAGCAACCTTTGGTGAAAAGGTTACCTATCTCTGATACTTGCTGTGGTCCTCTTGTCTAGAGAGTAGGGGAATGGTTTGTTGGTAGACTTCCTTTAGTAAGATTCATGCAGTAGACTGCATCTTGTGTATTTTGTTAGACTGTCATGTTGCACTTATTTGTGTTGCGGGCGGGGGCCGCTCCCACTTCTGGGGCTGCTCGGATCCGGGTTACTGCTGCGGCTCGAGTGGTGACTAGACCCGAGCTTGCACGGCCGTGCGTCCTCACAACCATCGTAAAGGGGGTATTTACAGGGGATTTTGTTGTGTCCGTGATGCGGTGAGGGATGGTGGCACCGCCGCTGCCTGGTGATGGGGCGCCCGAGGCTGATGGAGTGGGGCAGCAAGATGGGATCCCCTCCACGGGTAGGGGAGGTGTAGTCCCGGGGCCCGCGGTCGGAACACGGGAGTGATGGTGGCGGGAGGTGGCACACCGGGCTGGACCGGGGGACAATGATATACTCACAGTTCAGTAATTTCACACAAGTCCAGTAGTAAACCAAGTTGGCAGTGGCCGGCTGCCTTAGGAGGGTGCATTCGGGTCCTGCACCCAGGTTAATGAACAGGTATCCCTTCCTCCTGCACTTTGTGTTTTTCTTTCCTTTTGGATGACTTCACATGGAATGAAGAAGTCCACTCCCAGTTCTGTGTGTGTTGGGAGCTGTGGCCCGCAAAAGCGGACCCTTGGGATTTCAGTGGGTTCTGACGGACACCCTATCCCCTGCGTTGGGCTTCCATTTCGCTCTATCAGGGCAGTTAATGGGACAACGTCTGGAACCTTGTCCCCGGCTGGTTAATTAGAGAGGGGCTTGCAACCTTCCTCGCCCTAGGGTCCAGGCACCCCGACTGTGCACGGCCTCTGGACCAGATTCCCTCTGTCGTCACCAGTGGGCTACAACAGTGCCCCGGTCCACTTTAGGTCTCCCACAACCGGATCTCCGTCGCATGTGGCCCTGTCCACTGTCTGCCACCTAGCCAGGTAGTCTAGAGGCTCCTACCCCTGACTCCAGTGCTGTCAGCACTTCACTTCCACTACAACTGTCATCTTCCACTGTTAGTCCTGTTCTCCTGTGTTCCAGTCTCTGACACCTCAGGACCCCTAGGTGGGCGTTCTCATCCGCCTGATCCTGCCCACTGGTGTGTCCTTATTATCATGAGGGGGTGGCTAGGGTTTAATGGCTGTGTGTTATGCCTAAGTGTGGGTTTCCGGTGGTAACAAGGAGGATGTACTGCTTTTGACGCCCAGGCCTTTTTGAAATCCCAAGCTCACCAGTCAATTCCTTTTTTCTCAGAATGTACCCGACTGTTGATTTTGCTACTCCAAGCATGTCTGCTATCTCTCTGATGGATTTTTTCTTTTTTTTCAGCCTCAGGATGTTCTGCTTCACCTCAATTGAGAGTTCCTTAGACCGCATGTTGTCTGGTCACGGCAACAGCTTCCAAATGCAAAACCACACACCTGTAATCAACCTCAGACCTTTTAACTACTTCATTGATTACAGGTTAACGAGGGAGACGCCTTCAGAGTTAATTGCAGCCCTTAGAGTCCCTTGTCCAATTACTTTTGGTCCCTTTAAAAAGAGGAGGCTATGCATTACAGAGCTATGATTCCTAAACCCTTTCTCCGATTTGGATGTGAAAACTCTCATATTGCAGCTGGGAGTGTGCACTTTCAGCCCATATTATATATATAATTGTATTTCTGAACATGTTTTTGTAAACAGCTAAACTAACAAAACTTGTGTCACTGTCCAAATATTTCTGGACCTAACTGTATATACAGCAATATACAGTCATATGAAAAAGTTTGGGCACCCCTATTAATGTTAACCTTTTTTCTTTATAACAATTTGGGTTTTTGCAACAGCTATTTCAGTTTCATATATCTAATAACTGATGGACTGAATAATATTTCTGAATTGAAATGAGGTTTATTGTACTAACAGAAAATGTGATATCCGCATTTAAACAAAATTTGACAGGTGCATAAGTATGGGCACCTCAACATAAAAGTAACATTAATATTTTGTAGATCCTCCTTTTGAAGAAATTACAGCCTCTAGTCACTTTCTGTAGCTTTTAATGAGTTCCTGGATCCTGGATGAAGGTATATTTGACCATTCCTGTTTACAAAACAATTCTAGTTCAGTTAAGTTTGATGGTCGCCGAGCATGGACAGCACGCTTCAAATCATCCCACAGATTTTCAATGATATTCAGGTCTGGGGACTGGTATGGCCATTCCAGAACATTGTAATTGTTCCTCTGCATGAATGCCTGAGTAGATTTGGAGCGGTGTTTTGGATCATTGTCTTGCTGAAATATCGATCCACTACGTAACTTCAACTTTGTCACTGATTCTTGCAAATTATTGTCAAGAATCTGCTGATACTAAGTTGAATCCATGCGACCCTCAACTTTAACAAGATTCCCGGTGCTGGCATTGGCCACACAGCCCCAAAGCATGATGGAACCTCCACCAAATTTTACTGTGGGTAGCAAGTGCTTTTCTTGAAAAGCCGTGTTTTTTTTGCCTCCATGCATAACGTCTTTTTGTATGACCAAACAACTCAATCTTTATTTCATCAGTCCACAGGACCGTCTTCCAAAATGTAACTGGCTTGTCCAAATGTGCTTTTGCATACCTCAGGCGACTCTGTTTGTGGCGTGCTTGCAGAAACGGCTTCTTTCGCATCACTCTCCCATACAGCTTCTCCTTGTGCAACGAGCGCTGTATTGTTGACCGATGCACGTTGACACCATCTGCAGCAAGATGAAGCTGCAGGTCTTTGGTGGTGATCTGTGGATTGTCTTTGACTGTTCTCACCATTCTTCTTCTCTGCCTTTCTGATAATTTTCTTGGCCTGCCACTTCTGGGTTTAAGAAGAACTGTACCTGTGTTCTTCCATTTCCTTACTATGTTCCTCACAGTGGAAACTGACAGTTTAAATCTCTGAGACAACTTTTTGTATCCTTCCCCTGAACAACTATGTTGAATAATCTTTGTTTTCAGATCATTTGAGAGTTGTTTTGAGGAGCCCATGATGCCAGTCTTCACAGGAGATTCAAATAGGAGAACAACGTGCAAGTGGCCACCTTAAATACCTTTCCTCATGATTGGATACACCTGCCTATGAAGTTCAAAGCTCAATGAGGTTACAAAGCCAACTTAGTGCTTTAGTAAGTCAGTAAAAAGTAGTTAGGAGTGTTCAAATCAAGAAATTGATAAGGGTGCCCATACTTTTGCACCGGTCAAATTTTGTTAAAATGCGGATTGCACATTTTCTGTTAGTACAATAAACCTCATTTCAATCCAGAAATATTACTCAGTCCATCAGTTATTAGATATATGAAACTGAAATAGCTGTTGCAAAAACCCAAAGTGTTATAAAGAAAAAAGGTTAACATTAATAGGGGTGCCCAAACTTTTTCATATGACTGTATGTAATACACATTGAGAAATATATACATATATACACAGAATAAATTAAAATATGTGAAAAAGTCTCAAAATATTAAGGCAGATTTAATACATACTGTACATGCAAAATAAAATAATACATTTCAATTTATTGAGGTTCACAATAATTAGTGGTTTCAGAGTAGCTGATAATATTAACACTGGGTAGTTCTAACCACGTTATGGAAAAAAGACAGAAAATAAATACTAAAATGTTGTCCAGACAATGGATAATACAATTGTATGCTCAATTGTATGCACAATCTATTAGTAATTTTTGATGAAAAGTTAGCCATAATTATAATGTATATAAGGTGCCACTAATAGGTATGTATGGTCTGGTTAGATGTGTGAGGTTAGTTTATACATACATTAGAAATACCAATATCTACAGTCATGGCAAAAAATATTGGCAGCCTTGAAATCGTTCCAGAAAAATAATTTCTCCCACACAATTATTGCAATTACACGTTTAATTATAAACATATTTATTGCCTTTGTGTGTATTTGAACAACACAAAAAAAGAGAAAAAAAGGTAAATTGGACATAATTTCACACAAAATCCACAAAATGGGCCAGACAAAATTGTTGGCACCTTTCCAAAATTGTGGGTAAATAACTTTGTTACAAGCATACGATAGACATTCAAACTCACCTGCAGCAAGTAACAGGTGTGGGCAATATTAAAATCACACATGAAACCAGATAAAAAGGGGAGAAATTGACTCTGTCTTTCCATTATGTGTCTGTCTGTGCCATACTGAGCATGGAGAAAAGAGAGAAGAGAACTGTGTGAGGATTTGAGAACCAGAATTGTTGAAAAAAATCAACTATCTCAAGGTTACAAAGTCATCTCCAAAGATTTTGATGTTCCCTTGTCCACAGTGTGCAACATAACCAAGAAGTTAACAACTGAGGACACCATAGCTAATCACCCTGGAAATGGATGGCAGAGAAAAATTGATGAAAGGTTGCAACACAGGACAATTGGGATGGTGGATAAGTTCCAAAGAAATTCAAGCGGACCTGCAGACTCAAGGTGCATCTGTACCGCCCCTGCAGCAGTCGGACTGCTCGGATCCTGGGTTGCTGTGGTTCGAGGGTCTCAGGACCCGGGGGCTTATGGCCACTCGAAAATAAAAGGGGACTATTTACAGGGCATTAGTGTTCGTGACGCCACCCGTGGTTCGCGGTAAGGTGAGTGTCGCCGCTGCTGATTGGAGTACCTGTGGAAGATGGAGCGGGGCAGCCATATGACGTTCCCTCCATGGGTGGGGGAGATCCCGGGACTCTGGATGGTGGAGGTGTAGGGGAGCATGGTGCAGGCCAGGCGGGTGGACTCAGGGGAGAGCAGCTTACTCACTCAGACCATCTGGATGTTGGCGCGACCATTAAGCAGACTCTGACACAGGAGTAAACCAAGGCTCTGGGTGCCGCTGCCACTTGGGGGAGCTCGTCCGGGAATCCGTCCCCGTTGGTATTGCTGATGGTTCTGGACCTGCCTCCATGCACTATGTTTAGATGTTTCTGAGTGACCCCTTGGCCTGAAGCTTTCAGGGTCCCGCTCCCTATGATTAAATAGAGGAGCTGTGCTGGCTGACACTTCAAATTTCAGTGGGCCACATAAGTTGGAAAGCCCTATCCCCCTCATTGTCTTGGTGCCTTCGATCTCTGAGGTCTTGGGGAAAGTTCATAAAGAGACTATCCTCCACAGGTTAATTATCAGGTTGCGTGAAGCTACTCCCTGATCTAGGGTCCAATACCGCGCCGTGCTCGGTACCAGTCCGGTTACTAGATTTTCCGGTGCCGACCGCTCTCCAAAACTAAGTCTGGGCACCCTTCTCCATTACCCTGTGACTGGTTGTCCGACTCCTCCGGTCCCAGACCACCGTCTGCGACCTAGCCAACGTCTCCCAGAGAGCTACAACTCCCTCAGCTCCTCACTCTTTGAGGGCTACTACTCGACTCACTAAGTCCCTCCCACTAGTCTGCCTGACCCCCTAGGCGGGTGGCCCTTTTCCAGCTAGACCACCCACTGGTGTGCCTGACAGGGTGTGGTGTGAGGTGTGGCTAGGATTTGAATGCTGATGGAAGCAATACTAATCGTTAGGATCTCAGAAACCTGGAGGGTGAGTTATGCACCATAAGGAAAATGAGTGCAGTTCCCTGTGACACCCTGATTAGGTCAGGGGCGTCACATTCCCCCATGGTAAAACGTAGCTTGTCCGCGAGCTATAGGATACCCAGAGGATTTATTTATTTATTTATTTATTTTTTAACTGAAAGAAAAAATAAAAAGTTATGCATACTCATTCATTTCTCACAAAGGAGGCAATATTCTTGAATGGTACGTAAACTCTCAGAGTTTATTTACTAAAATAATAGGGAACGCTACCGGTTGTAGCGGTAGTGGGTGGCTCAGCCTGCTCTGCTTCAGCCCCTTCCTGCAACAGTCCATTCCCATTGTCTCTCTCCCTTCAACCCGCCACCCAAACAACCTGGATCCCTGATGCCACCTCTAATCCTGGTGGACACCGCTTTTCCAGGCACTTTGGCAGTCCCTGGTGACAGTGTTGAAGTCCTCGAGGTGTAAAAGGCGACTCTGGTAGGAACACGGGGCGCAACTATATACAAGAAGCACAAGTTCATGCTTGCTGCTGGCAGTCCTGCAGCCATGGTCCATTTTTAATAAGAAGGGAGAGATAAAACAAGATCCATGCACCAGGTGCAAACATTATAACTTCTAAAATCAGGTGAAGTATTCGGGTAATTGGCATTTTTCAAGCATTGCAATTAATCAGTATTTTGCAACAGTTCACATTAACATACAACAGAACTTGAAACATTAAAGTAGCCAGGTTCCGCTACCATCATTGCAGCAGACAATCTGGGACGGCCGACACTAACGTCCCCTCCAAGGTACAACGCTGCATTGGGTCATGGTACTGCGGGCCTCGAACCCAAACAGCACCCTTGCTTGCATACCCTTTTTCTCGGTTGTGGCGGGCGGCGATTCTCTTCCTGCGCTGCTCTGGAGCAAGCACCTCCGTACGCAGCTGCATCAGCCGTGACCAATGCCTTTCCCAATCATGGGCACTGATGTCGGGCTCCGCCTCCTCTATAGGAACTGGTCGTAAGTGGTCTCCTGCGGCCCCGGCGGCTACAGGGAAGCTGCACGGCGCTGGAGCTGGCATTTCAACAGGCTCCGCCTCCGCTGTGGTGGATGAAGAAACCGGCTGTTCCACAGCCGGGATTGCAGAGTCCGGGTGCTCCGTACCAAGGTACAGGCCCGGTGATGTGGCTGGGTGTGGTTTGGCCAGTAGTGAGGCCAGAGGCTTCGCGTCCTGCTCACTTTCAACTGTGGCTGAAGGTTCCTCTGCCGGTGTTGGGGGTAGCGGCTCAGCATCCACCGAGGGTGTGGGTGATGGTGGATGAGTGATCGCGGTGGCCGGGGGCAGACCGGATCACGCGGCCGGGTAGGCCGGGTCAACTGGGACTGTGTAGCTGCTTACCATGCACGGGGCCTCCATCTGACGGGCCCGTACCTCCACATCCAGGCTCCTCATATCCTCCCTCCAGTGGTTCAGTATGTAGAAGAACTGCGTCCGCATCCTCCTGCAGAGCTGCTCGGTCTCTTCTTCAATCCAGGTCATGGTCCCGGGAGCAGCACGCTCCAGTGACCAGTCTCTTGCTGCCGCCATCTTGCCTCTGTGGGGTCCAGGAACTTTATGGGCAGAGTCCTGGCGTCCCTGCTCCACTTCTGCTGTTACATTCCGTCATGCCCCCTTGGTTTTTGGCAGCCAGCTCTCCAGCTTCCGGCTGGGCTGTCTGGACGAGGGGCGGAGCTTCAGCTTAGCGCTCTTTTGGTCTAGAAGATAGCGTTTAGTCGCCAAAAATGGCAGAAAATACCGGGAACTGAATTCGGACACCGCAGCTTGGATTTTTCTAGGCGCACGTCACCCAGGTTAGTGGGTCCAGTCCGAATCCTATTCGTGACGCCAACATTTTCGTACCGCCCTTTCAGCAGTCGGACTGCTTGGATCCAGGGTTGCTGTGGCTCGAGGGTTTCTGGACCTGGTGGCTTACGGCCACTCGAAAATAAAAAGGGGGACTATTTACAGGGGATTAGTGTTCGTGACACCATCCATGGTTCGCTGTAAGGGGAGTGTCACCGCCACCGATGGCAGTATCTGTGGAAGATGGAGCGGGGCAGCTAGATGACGTTCCCTCCATGGGTAGGGGAGACCCCGGGACTCTAGATGGTGGAGGTGTAGGGGAGCATGGTCCAAGCCAGGCAGGTGGACTCAGGGGAAAGCAGCGTACTCACTCAGGCCGTGTGGATGTTGGCGCAACCATTAAGCAGACTCTGACACAGGAGTAAACCAAGTCTCTGAGTGCCACTGCCACTCGGGGGAGCTCGTCCGGGAATCCGTCCCCGTTGGTATTGCTGATGGTTCTGGACCTGCCTCCATGCACTATGTTTAGATGTTTCTGAGTGACCCCTTGGCCTGAAGCTTTCAGGGTCCCACTCCCTATGATTAAATAGAGGAGCTGTGCTGGCTGACACTTCAAATTTCAGTGGGCCGCATAAGCTGTAAAGCCCTATCCCCCTCGTTGTGTTGGTGCCTTCGATCTCTGAGCTCTTGGGGAAAGTTCATAAAGAGACTATCCTCCACAGGTTAATTATCAGGTTGCGTGAAGCTACTCCCTGATCTAGGGTCCAGTACCCCGCCGTGCTCGGTACCAGTCCAGTTACTAGATTTTCCGGTGCCGACCGTTCTTCAAAACTAAGTATGGGCACCCTTCTCCAATACCCTGCAACCAGGTCTCCGACTCCTCCGGTTCCAGACCACCGTCTGTGACCTAGCCAACGTCTCCCAGGGAGCTACAACTCCCTCAGCTCCTCACTCTTTGAGGGCTACTACTCGACTCACTAAGTCCCTCCCACCAGTCTGCCTGACCCCTAGGCAGGTGGTCCTTTTCCAGCTAGACCACCCACTGGTGTGCCTGAAAGGGTGTGGTGTGAGGTGTGGCTAGGATTTGAATGCTGATGGAAGCAACACCAATAGTTAGGATCCCAGAACCATGGAGGGTGAGTTCTGCGCCATAGGAAAAAGGAGTGCAGTTCCCTGTGACACCCAGATTAGGTCAGGGGCGTCACACATCAGTGTCAGCGCAAACTATCCGTTGACATTTGAATGAAATGAAATGCTATGGCAGGAGATCCAAGAAGACCCCATTGCTGAAACAGAGACATATAAAAGCTAGACTGCAGTTTGCCAAAATATATATGAGTAAGCTAAAATCCTTCTGAGAAAGCATCTTGTGGACAGATGAGACCAAGATAGAGCTTTTTTGGTAAAGCACATCATCCTACCATTTACTAAAAATGGAATGAGGCCTGCAAAGAAAAAAACACAGTACATATAGTCAAATATGGTGGAGGTTCAAAGATGTTTTGTGGTTGTTTTGCAGCCTCTGGCACGGAGTACCTTGAGTATGTGCAAGGCATCATGAAATATGAACATTACCAAAGCATCTTGGGTTGCAATGTAGTGGACAGTGTCAGAAAGCAGGGTTAATAATAAGAATAATGACTCCAAACATACTTCAATTAGCACTCAGAAACAATGCGATGCAGAGTTCTAGAGTGGCCAGCAATGAGTCCAGATCTAAATCCCTTTAAACACCTGTAAAGAACTCATAAAATTACTGTAGGGAGAAGTTACCTTCAATTATCAGAGACCTGGAACAGTTTGCAAAATAAGAGTGGCCAAAAATCCCAGTTGAGAGGTGGAAGAAGCTTGTTGGTGGTTATTGGAAGTGATTGTTGTTATTTATTACAAAGGGTGTGCAACCAAATATTGAGTTGAGGATGTAAACTTTTTTGTCAGGACCATTTGGGGGATTTTGTATGAAATTATTTATAATTTACCTTTGTTTCTTGTTTTTTTTTGTTTTGTTGCAATACACACAAATAAATTAAACATATGTATAACAAAACATGTGTAACTGAAATAATTTTCTTGCAGAAATGCTTAATTTTTTGAAACAATTTCAATGGTGCTAACACTTTTGGACATGACCATATGTGTATATATATATATATATATATATATATATATATATATATATATATACACAGTATGTACACGACTCTGGCAAAAATTGAGCGTCCACTGCAAAATTGTCAGTGTTTGAGTGGTTGAGCGGGAGTGAAATGTAAATTGTTGTTTTATTCTATAAACTACTGACAATATGTCTCCGAATTTCCAAGCAAAAAATTTTGTATTTATTTTCTAAAAATGATAAATGGTCAAAATAATACAAAAAAATGCATTGCTTTCAGACCTCAAATAATGCAAAGAAAACAAGTTCATAATCATTTAGAAACAACAATACTAATAATGTTTTACATCAGGAAGTGTTCAGAAATCAATATTTTGTGGAATAACCATGATTTTTAATCACAGCTTTCATGCGTCTTGGCATGCTTTCCAACAGTGTTTCACACTGCTTTTGGGTGACCTTATGCCACTCCTAATGCAAAAATGTAAGCAGTTCTTTGTTTGATGGCTTGTGACTATCCATCTTCCTCTTGATTACATTTCAGAGATTTTCAATGGTGTTCAGGTCTGGAGATGGGGCTGGCAATGACAGGGTTTTGATGTCGTGTCCTTCATCCCCACATTGATTGACCTAGGTGTGTGGCATGGCACATTGTCCTGCTGGAAAAATCAGTCCTCAAAGTTGGGGAACCTTGCCTGAGCAGAAGGAAGAAACTGATTTCCCAGGATAACTTGTATGCGGCTTGAGTCATACGTCCTTTGCAAAGTTTAATCTGCCTAATTCCTGCCTTGCTGAAGCAGCCCCAGATTATCACCGATCCTCCAACAAATTTCACAGTGGGTGCAAGACACTGTCGCAAAGTTTAATCTGCCCAATTCCTGCCTGGCTGAAGCATCCCCAGATCATCACCAATCCTCCACCAAATTTCAGAGTGGGTGCAAGACACTATGGCTTGTACACCTCTCCAGGTCTCCGTCTAACCATTAGAAGACCAGATTTTGGGCAAAGCTAAAAAGGACAATGCTCCATGCCATACAGGTAGATCAATCAATTTGTTAATGAAGGACCACCACATCAAAACCCTGTCATGGCCAGCCCAAACTCTAGACCTGAACCCCATTGAAAACCTCTGGAATGTAATCAAGAGGAAGATGGATATTCACAAGCCATCAAACAAAGAAGAACTGCTTAAAATTGTGCACCAGGAGTGGTATAAGGTCACCCAAAAGCAGTGTGATAGACTGGTGGAAAGCATGCCAAGACGCATGAAAGCTGTGATTAAAAATCATGGTTATTCCACAAAATATTGATTTCTGAACTCTTCCTGAGTTAAAACATTAGTATTATTGTATATAAATGATTATTCACTTGTTTTCTTTGCATTATTAGAGGTCTAAAAGCAATGCATTTTTTTGTTATTTTGACCATTTCTCATTTTCAGAAAATAAATACAAACTTTTTTGCTTGGACATTTGGAGACATTAACCCAAAAATTAGAAGAAAATACCAAAATATATTTTTCCATTCAGAAAACAACTAATATATTCCACAGATATTTACCAAACTTCATATTCCAATAAATACACCATACCTCATCAAATCATGAGTCTTTATTGAGGACAGATTAAAAACATAAATCACAAAAGACAAAAATAAAAAATAATATTAAAAACACTGGGTATGGAGAGCAGGTCATACTCCAATTTTCCATAAAGTTATATTCATATATAAATAACGGGGTTATAACTATTTTAAATTAGTGGTAATCAATATAACAATTTGACAATATTACCATATAAGTTAACATTATACAAATGATGCATCCAAATCCATTATATTATTTAAATAACATTTTATGCATAGCATCATCAGTAAAGCCACCCCATTAATAACATCACATAGACAAACCTGATGCCATGGTATACAGAGTATGACACTGCTCCCCCACCACACACTTCAATGCGCATTTCACAACCGCTTCTTCAGGGATTTGTCAAATTGTTATATTGATTACCACAAATTTACAATAGTTATAACCCCCTTATTTATGTATGAATATAACTGTATGGAAAATTGGAGTATGACCTGCTCTCCATGCCCAGTGTTTTTAATATTATTTTTTATTTTTGTCTTTTGTGATTTACATTTGGAGACATGTTGTCAGTAGTTTATAGAATAAAAAACAATTTACATTGTACTCAAAAATATACCTATAAAGAGAAAAATCAGAAAAACTGAAAATTTTGCTGTGTCTTAATTTTTGCCAGAGCTGTATATGAATAAATAAATAAATAAATAAATATATATATATATATATATATATATATATACATACACATATACACAGTGCCTTGTGAAAGTGAAGTGTTAAAAAAGTGGGACGCAATTGTGAAGTTGAATGAAATTTATTGCTTATTTTAAACTTTTGTAAAAAGAATAAACAGATAATTGGGGCGTGCAATATTTTTCGTCCCCTTTACTTTCAGTGCATTAAACTCACTCCAGAAGTTCAATGAGGATCTCTGAAGGATCCAAAGTTGTCCTAAATGACTGATGATGATAAATATAATCCACCTGTGTATAATCTAGTCTCCGTATAAATGCACCTGCTCTTTGGTAGTCTCAGTGTTCTGTTTAAAGCACAGAGAGCATCATGAAGACCAAGGAACAAAACAGGCAGGTCCGTGATACTGTTGTGGAGAAGTTGGATTTAGGTACAAAAAGATTTCCAAAACTTTAAACATACCAAGAAGCACTGTGCAAGCGATCGTAATGAAATGGAAGGAGTATCATACCACTGCAAATCTACCAAGACCTGGCCGTCCCTGAAAAATTTCATCTCAAACAAGGAGAAGACTGATCAGAGATGCAGCCAATAGGCCCATGATCACTCTGGATGAACTGCAGAGTTCTACAGCTGAGGTGGGAGAGTCTGTCCATTAAGGCCGCTTTACACGCTGCGACATCGCTCAAGCGATATCGTTGGGGTCACAGAATTTGTGACGCACATCTGGTCGCTTTAGCGATGTCTTTGCATGTGACACCTATGAGCGATTTTGAATCGTCGCAAATATGGTCAAAATCGCTCATCGGTGACATGCCCTCCTATTCTCGAATATCGCTGCTGCTCGGTGTACGAAGTAGTTCGTCACTCCTGCGGCAGCACACATCGCTATGTGTGACACCGCAGAAAAGAGGAACCCCACCTTACCGGTGGCCACCTGCAATGAGGAAGGAAGGAGGTGGGCAGGATGTTCTGGCCGCTCATCTCTGCCCCTCCGCATCTATTGGGCGGCGGTTCGGTGACGCTGCTGTGACGTCGCTGTGACGCTAAACGAACCGCCCCCTTTGAAAGGAGGCGGTTCGCCGGTCACAGCGACGTCGCTAGGCAGGTAAGTAGTGTGACGGGTCCGCGCAATGTTGTGCGCCATGGGCAGCGATTTGCCCGTGTCGCACAACCGATGGGGGCGGTGTGCGCACGCTAGTGATATCGGTCACGATATCACAGCATGTAAAGCGGCCTTAATAAATGATTAGTCGTACACTTCACAAATCTGACCTTTATGGAAGAGTGGCAAGAAGAAAGCCATTTCTCAAAGATATCCATAAAAAGTGTAATTTAATGTTTGCCACAAGCCACCTGGGAGACACACTAAACATGTGGAAGACGGTGCTTTGGTCAGATGAAACCAAAATCGAACTATTTGGGCACAATGCCAAAACACACCATCCCCAAACATCATGTGAAACATGGTGGTGGCAGCATCATGGTTTGGGCCTGCTTTTCCTCAGTAGGGACATGGAAGATGGTTAAAATTGATGGCAAGATGGATGGAGCCAAATACAAGACCATTCTTGAAGAAAACCTGTCGGAGTCTGCAAAAGACCTCAGACTGGGACAGAGATTTGTCTTACAAGACAATAATCTCAAACATAAAGCAAAATCTACAATAGAATGGTTCACAAATAAACATATCCAGGTGTTAGAATGGCCAAGTCAAAGTCCAGACCTGAATCCAATCGAGAATCTGTGGAAAGAGCTAAAAACTGCTGTTCACAAATGCTGTCCATCCAACCTCACTCAGCTTGAGCTATTTGCAAAGGAAAAATGGGCAAGAATTTCAGTCTCTCGATGTGCAAAACTGATAGAGACATACTCCAAGAGATTTGAAGCTGTAATCACAGCAAAAGGTGGCGCTACAAAGTATTAACTTAAAGGGGACGAATAATATTGCACGCCCCACTATTCAGTTATTTATTTTTTATAAAAGTTTAAAATAAGCAATAAATTTCGTTCAACTTCACAATTGTGTCCCACTTGCTGATTCTTCACCATAACAGTAACATTTTTTATCTTTATATTTGAAGCTTGAAATGTGGGAAAGGGTTGAAACATTCAAAGGGGCCAAATACTTTCGCAAGGGACTAGATATATATATACACACTTAAAGTTCAAAGTTCAAGAGAAATGTTGAACTCCAGTTATAAAGCAGTAGATAAAAGGACATGTAGATGAAAATTTACCAGCACTATGAGTACTGTACAGCACTGTTCGGCACCATTTGTGGAAGAAGATAAGAGCCACTGTCAGTGTATATGTGGAGCCCCAAAGCAGAGGTGATACTGTAATCATCAACGTTTCAGGAGAGCCATCACAGTGTAATGTGTTCCCCCAGACAGGGTAACTGAGGAGGCATTTTCACAAGTAGGATTTTTGCAAGCATTGCCGACTGTCATGGCGGTATCAGGAACTGGGGAAACTTCAGATTCAGATTGCACTCTGCCTACTAACTTCTCTGATGTCTGTGATTAGTACAGGGTTACCCAGGCGTCGACTCACAGACCTGTAGTTTATAGGCATGCTAGCAAGATTTAATCTCTATACTAGCCTGAAAAGGTGGATTATCCAGGCTTACTGGCTTACTGGTTTTAGATTTATTATTGTTGTGTGTGGTTGTGGTGTGAAACCTTGTTGTCCTTCTTGTTGCTGCCTTACATCACTTGCTTTTCTCTTTTGTTTCTTGCTGTTTATTCCTGTGAGTGTGCAGTGTGACAGTTTCTGCTATCCCTGTCTGTCTCATCTATTTTTCTATGACACTCCTGCCCCTTCCTTGTCTGGGAGAGAGGAGAACAGCTTACCTTTACTGAGGAGTATAGTAAGGCACGTGACACCGGCACCTCCATCATTAGGGGTACGCCAGAAGACAGGGATAGCTGAGTGTCTTCTAGCATGAGGTACAGCATTGGAGCACCTTGATCCTTGCTGATAGTGACAT
Source organism: Anomaloglossus baeobatrachus (assembly GCF_048569485.1). Lineage (NCBI taxonomy): Eukaryota > Metazoa > Chordata > Amphibia > Anura > Aromobatidae > Anomaloglossus > Anomaloglossus baeobatrachus. The sequence goes on along the minus strand of NC_134353.1, from coordinate 576,104,294 downwards.
TGTGACAGGCATAACCAAGGGAAATAAGAGCAGGATATGCCCTGCCATACTAGACTTGGTAAGGAAGGATGACTTATCAAGGCATGGGAGGTCTGGAGATGTGCACAATGGGAGGAGTGAATGCTATCTAAGCAGCACTGTAGATGAATGGAAGTAAAGATGGCTATAAAAATATAACAATATAACAGGGCTAAATATAGATAACAGTACTCAGTATCAAATTTGATAGGCTAATAGAATAAACAAATGCTAGCGACATGTAAGGTTGTCTTGCTGTGAAGTAGTTGTCTGAATGTCATCCATATAACCTTGGCCTAATTGGGGATTTATGTGGTTAACAAGTTGCAGACAAAGAAGATGCTCTTGATGTCTGTGATTATAGCTATGATAAATTGTAACTGCTTTATTTCCTTTTATAATGACAACAGGTAATATAACATGTTGTTCATCTGCCTTTTGATCTTCTTTTTAGTCATTTGGCACATGTTTTAAATTAGTGCACTTTTAGCTTGCCTTTCTTATGTTTCTTTTTATTGTTTTCCTCCAATGGCAAGTTTGTTTCTTATATTTAGTATAATATATCTGTTGCTGTAGTTATAGCATATAAAATTGTGACAACATATATGTTAGGGAAAAAAGAGTGGAAATTCATTACCGTATATTTGATCTATTTTCCTCTATTTGAGTCTAGTTATTTAATTTTTGTTTTGAAAGAGGCAAAAAATACAGTAGAAAAAACCCCCAACATTTTAACCCCTTCAGCCCCCGGGCACTTTCCGTTTTTGCGTTTTTGTTTTTTGCTCCCCTTCTTCCGAGAGCCGTAATTTTTTTATTTTTTCGTCAATCTTGCCATATGAGGGCTTGTTTTTTGCGGGACAAGTTGTACTTTTAAATGAAATCATAAGTTTTACCATATGATGTACTGGAAAACAGCAAAAAAATTCCAAGTGTGGAAAAACTGCAAAGAAAGTGTGATGGCACAATAGTTTTTGGGATGTTTTATTCACCGTATTTGCTATATGGTAAAACTGATATGTGAGTGTAATGTTTGAGGTTGGTGCGAGTTTGTAGACTTTAAACATGAATAGGTTTACTTTTATCTAACGGGTTAACAAAAATTCACAAGCTTGTCCAGTAAAAGTGGCGTACGTTTTGCACCATTTTCCGAAACCCATAGTGTTCTCATTTTTTGGGATCTATGGCTCAGTGATGGCTTATTTTTTGCGTCCCAAGCTGATGTTTCTAATAGTACTATTTTTGTACAGATGCTACGTTTTGATCGCTTGTTATTGCATTTTGCGTAAAACTTGCGGTGACCAAAAAACGTAATTTTGGCGTTTGGAATTTTTTTGTCGCTACGCCGTTTACCAATCAGATTAATTGATTTTATATTTTGATAGATCGGGCATTTCTGAACGCGGTGATACCAAATATGTGTATATTTTATTTTTTTTAACCCTTTAATTTTCAATGGGGTGAAGGGGGGGGGGTGATTTAAACTTTTAGGGTTTTTTTTTTTATTTTTTAAAACTTTTTTTTTTACTTTTTTTATTTTACTAGTCCCCCTAGGGGCTATAGCGATCAGCAATCTGATCGCTCTGATCTATCTGCTGATCACAGCTATACAGCTGTAAACAGCAGACACGGTCACTTCCTGCTTCACTGGCCTCTGGGCCGAGTAAAAACGAAAGTGACTCGTCATAGCTGCAGGCATCATCAAATGACCCTGTGCTACCATGGAAACCACCGAAAGTCACGTGATCACTCACGTGACTTCCGGTGGGGGCGGCGGTAAGTGAAAATCATGACCGCGCGTATATACATCTCGCTGCCAGACTTTGGATGTAAGGGGTTAATGTTACGAGTGGAATGCGATTCCACTCATAACATGCAGGCACGCATGTCAGATGTTGAAAACAGCTGATATGTGTGCGGATCGCCGCATCCTGCTCGCGGCAGGGGGCGGGGCTTAACGTGACACGCTCCATGATGGATAGATCCATCAAAGGTCGTGAAGGGGTTAAAATGTGTGCAGTAATTGATAAAACCCACTCGTAGTAGCTAATGCTTGCAAAATGGTGGCACATAAACATTGCAAAAAGTAGAAATTAATAAGGATATCTAGAACTGTACCAGGTTAGCCTCTCAGATACCATGATCAGCGACTTGAGAAGTTTGACAGAGGAAGAATGCTCCTTCTGGTAGTTCAATGCACCCCCCCCCTTGTAATCATGCTGCTTATTTTATGGGTCATGAAAGGTTGTTATGGCAGACGTAGGCCTCTCAATGTCCATCAGGTCTGTTATGTTCAAAAGCTCATGTGCTGCTCCCGGTATACCTGTGATGTCACGGTGGTGGCTCCGAGTGGCGATGTGGCTCTACCGGGAGCGAGCGACAGGATTTTGTAATGGGGGTAAACAAAAAGATTTTTGACGCCAGTTGGGATATTGGCTTTGGTATGGCCAGAGGGTTGTCCTCTCGCCCCCCAACTAGGGCTGATTCCTGGGGATGTTGAGGTAGAGATGGTGTGGCAGAGAATAAATCCAGGCAGGGAGCTTATACCTTTTACTATAGCTCTGCAGCACTTTTCTAACAGCATACAATGATGGTGGTTCTTTCTGCCCTCGTGACAGTTGGCTTCTTTGCTGTGTGGTGATACTGTACTTTTCCTCTGCTACTATTTCCCTACCTGGGAATAGGTATCTTGGTATCCTGGGATTTCCAAGACAAGAACAATCTGGATTTTTAATCCCTCCTGGTGAGCAGGTGACTTGAATCCTGAAGGACAACTCACTATTGCTTCTAGAAGTTTGCAGACTCAAATGTGCCACTATGCTCCCAGGAAATTCACTTCTCCTAATAAAAAGGTAATAGCAGTTGCTCAGTTTGCCACTGACCTTGAAAGTACTTGTGGCCTAGGAACTGATGTCCTTGTGAAGCCCCCGCTCACCTGCAGGTCACCTCAGGGTCTTCATGTGCTGGGAATCTTCCGGCAATAGGTATGTCAGGTTAACTTCAATAGGAATCGTGACGCCACTCTCGGTAATTGCGGTCAGGGGGTGACCGCCACTGCAGTTTAGCAAGCGTCTGTGGCTGATGGTCAATGCAGTCTGGCGTTATGGCCTCCCGAGAGTGAGGCTGGCCCCAGGGGCTTGGGTGTAGGTGTGTGTAGAACCACTGGTCGCAGAAGAACTCACACACAGTCCAGAAATGTCTTTCAGGGTTTTTACTCACTTTTTGCTGGTAGAATGAGGCAACCCGGGCGATGCTATGATGAACCAGGTGGAAACAAGTATCCTTCAGGCTGATCCAAGGGTGACTGTCAACTCGCCTTCCTAGCCCTTCTTGTTTCGGATGACCCCTGACTTGGAGTACTGCGGGAATCACCCAGGGAAGTTGTGACTGCCTTTTTTCCCTTTCTGGCCCGTTTGCTGGCAGCGTGGACCAAGTAAAGAACTGGCTTCTTGCCCCGTCTCACTTATGGGCCCCCTCATTGCTGCTGATGCTGCAGACTCTGTGTAGGTTGGTGAGGCACCCTCAGCAGCAGGTTTAGCAGACCGAATACTTGGTTTGTTGCTCTAGGGATCTGTTTCCCCGTGCGGGCCTGGTCTACCAGGAGTCCCCTTACTCAGTCACCTCACTCCTTCCTGAGGTGCCTTTCAGTCTGACTGTGTGGTAACCGAACTCCCCCACCAACAGCCACTACACGTGCAGGGTCTGACTAGTGACACTGCGCATGTCCTCCTTCTGCGACTGCACAATGTGCTTCCTCACTTCAGACTGGTTTACTACTGCCTCCCCACTGTGCCTGCCACTGCAACCTAGCAACCAGCTTCTCCATCCCATCGCTAGCTGAAATGTAAAGGTCACACCCCCTCCTGGATCTGCCAAGGGGTCCCCTCTATGGTGTGTGTGAGAACTAGCCACTATTTGTCTGTGTGTCCACACCCTATTCAGCCTTTGGGATTACCTGTTTGTACTGACCCAGCATGGGTGCAGTACTCAGTGGTGCCTGACCAGGTCAGGGGCGCCACACCCTGCCAATGTGTAGCTGGTCAATCAAGAGGTTTTATCAGTCACCTCAGGACAGGATTGTCTCCATGTTACACTCTTCAATTCACCTCACATGTCGATGCTGGCTGCAACTTCAACTCTAACTCATTTTCCCTTAGAACTATGCTCCCCCCTAGCTCCTTTTAAGGTGCATACTCAAGCGTTAGTTTTATCTCAAGTGAACAGGCCCAGTAAGGGAGTGTGGGCAAATGTGTGTTTGTAGTGAAGAGCAGAGAAAATCGTATCTCATTAAGGCTAAGAATACATATTATACAGATTGAAATACACATGTTGCTATTATTTGTGGCGACTAGGCACAGGGCAACAGTGAGAGGAAGAAAAGAAGATGTGGAGCCAGCAAATGATACACTGAAAGAGTGCTCATAAACATAGGAACAGAACCAGGAGAAAGCAATGTCCTTTAGGCTGATTGAGTGGAGTGTAGTATAGTGAGTAGGAGATGGTTGCCAATAGTGTCAATAGTTGCAGAGAGGTCAAGAAGAATGGGCAGAGACTAGTCACCATTACATTTTGCTGTCAAAAGGTTATTGGTCCCTTTGATTAGGGCAGTTTCTGTAGAATGTACGGGGGCAAAGCCAGACTGTAATGGATCTAGGTGGGGGAGGCGGGAGTAGACAAGGGTTTAGAGATGAAACTGGTCTATAATTATTTGTGCAGGATGGGTCAAGAGAAGGATTTTTTTTAATAATGGAGTAATGATAGAGTGTTTGAAAGAGGAGGGGAAGATACCAGAAGAGAGAGAGAGATTGAAGAATTTAGTTAGGTGAGTAGTGACGACCAGAGAAAAGGTCTAGAGTAGGTGTGAGGGAAACGGGTCAGTAGGGCATGTAGTAAGAAGAGAGGAGCCTGGAGACTTCTTCTTCTGTGATTGGATCAAATGTTGAGAGTGAGCCAGACGGGATGTGTAAGGGATATAAATCTATGATGCTTGGTGGCCAGGAGCCGATTTCCTGACAGATATTTTCTATTTTCTCTGTGAAATAGGAGACCATATCATCAGCACAAGGGTCTGTGAGATGTGGCTGCACTTTTGGACTGAGGAGGGGGTGAAAATGTCAAAGAGCTTTTTTGGATTGTTTGACAGTGAGGAGATCAGTATGGTAAAGTATGGCTGTTTGGCAAGGTGAAGGACAGAGTTATAGGTTCTTAACATAAATTTATAGAAATTTATAGTAAATTAAGTTTTCTGGTGTGAGAGTTTTCTTCAATAGATGTTTGGCACTCCTAGAGCATTCCTGAAGAAATCGAGTTTGTGATGTGAGCCAAGACTGTTTTACTTTGTATTTGGAGGTTCTGAGGGTGAGGAGTGCTACTTGGTCCAGTGTGCTTATGAGAGTTTCCTTGTAGTGATTAATAGCCAGATCCAGACAGGAAGAGGATTGAGGACAGTGATGACTTTAGAGTCTGTAAGTGTATGAGGGTCAATGGACTGTAGATTTCAGAATGTGTGATAGGTGAGAGTGTGCTGGGCTGGACGAGGATTATAAATAGTCTAAATATTTAAAGTAGATAATAAAAAATATAAATAAAAAAGCACCCCAAATTTATCAGTAGAAAATGGTTTATTTTAGACAAAAACAACTGTCTAGCCACTCTCAAAAATGACTTATTTTTTATATTAACACCTCTGTAACTAATTACATTATGAAACTACATCATTATTTATCTTGCTTAGTTAAAACTTAAAAGAAACAAGAAAGTAGAAAACAATGCTAGAATTGCTATGTTGTTCATCACATCTGACAAATAGATAAAGTTAAAAGTGATAAAAAAATGTATGTGTCCCAAATTGATACAAATTAAAATTACAACTTGTTATTCAAAAAAGTCCTTACCCTACTATTTAAAGATAAAAATTAATGTCTCTCAGAATAAGAAGGCTAACATTTTTTATATAACAGCTATTTTCTTGGGCAAAAATAGTAAAACAAAAAAACATACAAAAAAAATAGTTTTTTATTATTTATTTATTTATTTAGTAACTATACTGAATACTAAATACCATAAAATTAGTGATCAAAAACGTTTATGTTCCTGTCAAATAGACCAGCTACAATTTCAGATATACAGGTCCGAGAGCACTTAGGACCATTATATGGTAAGTTTCAATGTAATATTCAATAAAACATTTCAAAGGGGAAATGCCAAAGCTTGGAACTTTAGGAAAGCTGATTTCAACACATTAAAAAAAGTGCTTAATCGTGTAGACTGACAACATGTGATGGTAACTTGGGATACCGAAAATAAATAAACATACCCTCTGGTAATAATTTGTCCAGGAATACAAAGAAACGTCTATGATTAAACAAATTGTCTCTCCAGTAAAGGAGACAAACTCTAGCACAGCGCCACCTATTGGAAGTAGCGATCCTAAAAGTCACAAGTGGATTTTCTACAATCCTTTGCAATATGACTCAGGATATATAAGCCAGATCAGAATCCCAATTTGCAGACACGGTGTTTCGGGGTGCTTGCCCCTCGTCAGTGCAAAGTATGGGGGTGTCTGATCTGGCTCATGAGAAAGCTATGTGGGGACCACGGGGGAACACTATTCTCCTTAAGGAGACTTTGCAAGCCAGTCTGGCTGCCAGGTAAGGGGACTTATAGCTGCAATGCCCCTCTGGGAAATATTCAAATTGTCTCTCCAGTAAAGGAGACAAACTCTAGCACAGCGCCACCTATTGGAAGTAGCGATCCTAAAAGTCACAAGTGGATTTTCTACAATCCTTTGCAATATGACTCAGGATATATAAGCCAGATCAGAATCCCAATTTGCAGACACGGTGTTTCGGGGTGCTTGCCCCTCGTCAGTGCAAAGTATGGGGGTGTCTGATCTGGCTCATGAGAAAGCTATGTGGGGACCACGGGGGAACACTATTCTCCTTAAGGAGACTTTGCAAGCCAGTCTGGCTGCCAGGTGATTAAACAAGACAGTATTAAAGAAGTTGTCCAGTTACCAAAACTGATTTTTTTTTTCTGATAAATCTTGCTAATATGTGCCCCTCAACACATCTATTATGTTTTTTCAGCAAAATTAGCTTTTATTGTGCACTAACAGCACACGGTCATTGCTGGCTCCAGCTCTGATGGGGTTAATCTCTCCTCTGACTTCCTGTGTTCAGTTCCTACAAGTCCCAGAATTCTTTGTGGCTCTAGGGCGGTGTCTGGCTTATCTAACACACCCATTGTGTCTAATACACCCACTCTGCTCCCACCCAAACCCTCCTCCCTGCCTCTTCCCAGTGGATGCACTGAGATCATCAATCATACAGACAGCAGCAGCTCTGCACAGCCAGGGGAAGAAAGTGTGTGTGTGCGCGTATATACAGTGTGTGTGTATATACAGTGTGTGTGTGTATATATACAGTGTGTGTGTGAGTGTGTATGTGTGTGTGTGTGTATGTCATACTCACCTGTCTGCAGGGTCCCGGTGCCATGCCTGCTTCCAGCCCCTGTCTCGGTACCGCCGCTTCGGCTGTGTGCAGTCTCCCCGGGGCACGTACGAAGCTTGCAGGACCTGGCTGTGGATCACCTGATGCAGTCACCTGACGCATCAGCTGATCGATTCTCGTAGTCTCGCCGGCTTCTTCGCGCTCGGCCGGCTATCAGCTGATCCTGCCGTCAGGGGACTTCATCAGCTGATTACCGGCCGCTCCTGCAGCGATGGGACAGGATCAGACTCTCATCCGATCGCTGCAGGAGCTGCCGGTAATCAGCACAGACGTGAGTATGTATTTATTTTTTTTATTTTTTGTACTGATGCTTCAGCTGATTGTATAATCGGCTTTTATACAATCAGCTGATGTATGATGTGACTCACATCCTTTAACCTGACACATCATCTGATCGCTTTGCCTTCCAGCAAACCGATCAGATGATATTGGATCCTGATTGGACGGCGCGGGACCCTAACCCAGGATTACTGCGGAGGGGGGTTTATTTCAATAAAGATGGAGTCACTAATTGTGTTGTGTTTTATTTCTAATAAAAATATTTTTCTGTGTGTTGTGTTTTTTTTTTTATCATTACTAGAAATTCATGGTGGCCATGTCTAATATTGGCGTGACACCATGAATTTCGGGCTTAGGACCAGCTGATAATATACAGCTAGCCCTAACTCTATTATTACCTAGCTAGCCACCCGGCATCAGGGCAGCTGGAAGAGTTGGATACAGCTCCAGAAGATGGCGCTTCTATGAAAGCGCCATTTTCTGGGGTGGCTGCGGACTGCAATTCGCAGTGGGGGTGCCCAGAAAGCTTGGGCACCCTTCACTGTGGATTCCAATCCCCAGCTGCCTAGTTGTACCCGGCTGGACACTAAAATTAGGTGAAGCTCACGTCATTTTTTTTTAAAATTATTTCATGAAATTCATGAAATAATGAAAAAAAAAAGAGCTTCTCTATATTTTTGGTTCCCAGCCGGGTACAAATAGGCAGCTGGGGGTTGGGGGCAGCCCGTACCTGCCTGCTGTACCCGGCTAGCACACAAAAATATGGCGAAGCCCATGTCATTTTTTTTTTTCTTTTTGGGTAAACAACTGCATACAGTCCTGGATGGAGGATGCTGAGCCTTGTAGTTCTGCAGCTGCTGTCTGCTCTCTTGCATACAATGAACATTTTGAATAAGGAAATGACATCAGACCTTTTTTTTTTTTCATCAACAATCTTTAATGGCATTGTGCACTGATTAAAAACGCAGTGAGCAAAAACGCAGCAAAAAACGCACCAAATCGCGGCAAAAACGTGACATGCAGCACCACAGGTGACAGAGCAGAGCAAGTTGGTGACATGCTCTGCTCTGACACATAGTGTGCTGCATGTCACTGTCTCCACTCTGGGACTTGTTGTGCAGGTGACCGGATGATACATGTCACTAACTCTGTGATTTCTGCTGCATAGTACCAACTGTATACACTCTCACCTGCACAACAAGTCCCATAGTGGAGACAGTTAGTGACATGTAGCATCCGGTCACCTGCGCAACAAGTCCCAGAGTGGAGACAGTGACATGCAGCACACTATGTGTCAGCAGAGCATGTCACTGTCTCCACTCCGCTGACCTCACAGCCCGTACATGCTGCGATGAATGCAGGGGGACACAGAACAAGTAATCGGCCGACACTGGAGTCATCTGATTACTTGGGATGAATTGAGCAGTAAAATGCTCTGGTGCTCGATGGGCGAAGCCCATGCCGATTTTTTTTTAAAAAAAATCATGAAAAATAATAAAAAAAATAATGACATTTTTTGTGGGCTCCCGCTGCATTTTCTATTGCTAAGGGTAACCAAAGCAGCTACTGGCTGCTAGCCCCCGCTGCTTGGTGTTAATTTCACTGGCAATAGAAATGCAGGGAAGCATTTTTTTTTATAAAGGTTTTTCCCTGAAAACGTTTTCAAGAAAATGATGTGGGCTTCGCCATATTTTTGTATGCTAGCCAGGTACAGCAGGCAGCTACGGGCTGCCCCCAACCCCCAGCTGCCTAGTTGTACCCGGCTGGGAACCAAAAATATAGAGAAGCCCTTTTTTTTCATGAATTTCATGAAATAATTAAAAAAAAAAAAAATGATGTGGGCTTCGCCAAATTTTTGAGTCCAGCCAGGTACAACTAGGCAGCTGGGGATTGGAATCCACAGTGCAGGGTGCCCAAACTTTCTGGGCCCCCCACTGCGAATTGCAGTCCACAGCTGCCCCAGAAAATGGCGCTTTCATAGAAGCGCCATCTTCAGGCGCTGTATCCAACTCTTCCAGTGGCCCTGGTGGCAGGTGGCATGCTGGGTAATAAGGGGTTAATACCAGCTATGTTTTACCAGCTGGTATAAAGCCCGAGATTCTTAATGTCAGGCCAAGTTTAACCTGGCCATTAAGAATCTCCAACAAAGGGTTTAAAAAAAAAAAAAAGACATCACACAGAGAAAAATACTTTATTAGAAATAAATACACAGACACAGTAGGGACTCCATGTTTATTACTCCCTCTCACCCCTCCACGATGGAGAGATTTCTGTACTGACCATGCCAGGAGAGAGCGAGGAAAAGAGAGCGAGCGGGGGGAGAGAGCGAGCGGGGGGGAGAAGAGCGAACGGGGGGGAGAAGAGCAAGTGGGGGGGAGAAGAGCGAGCGGGGGGGAGAAGAGCGAGCGGGGGGGAGACGAGAGAGAGGGGGGGAGACGAGAGAGAGGGGGGAGACGAGAGAGAGGGGATGAGACGAGAGAGGGGGGGAGACGAGAGAGAGGGGGGGAAAGAGAGCGAGCGGGGGGGGGAAAGAGAGCGAGCGGGGGGGAGGAAAAAGAGCGAGCGGGGGGGGAGAAGAGAGCGAGCGGGGGGGAGAAGAGAGAGAGAGAGGGAGGGAGAAGAGAGAGAGGGGGGGGAGAAGAGAGAGAGGGGGGGAGAAGAGAGAGAGGGGGGGAGAAGAGAGAGAGGGGGGGAGAAGAGAGAGAGGGGGGGAGAAGAGAGAGAGGGGGGGAGAAGAGAGAGAGGGGGGGAGAAGAGAGGGGAGAGAAGAGAGGGGGTGAGAGGGGGGGGGAGGGAGGGGGGGAAGAGAGGGGGGAGAAAAGAGAGAGGGGGGGAGAAAAGAGAGATGGGGGAGAGAGAGGGGGGAGAAAGATGGGGGGAGAAAAGAGAGGGGGGGAAGAGAGAGGGGGGGGAGAAGAGAGAGAGGGGGGGAGAAGAGAGAGAGGGGGGAGAAGAGAGAGAGGGGGGGAGAAGAGAGAGAGGGGGGGAGAAGAGAGGGGGGAGAAGAGAGAAAGGGGGGAAGAGAGAGGGGGGGAGAAGAGAGAGGGGGGGAGAAGAGAGGGGGGGGGGAAGAGAGGGGGGGAGAAAAGAGAGAGGGGGGAGAGAGAGGGGGAGAGAGAGGGGGGGAGAAGAGAGAGAGAGGGGGGGAGAAGAGAGAGAGGGGGGGAGAAGAGAGAGAGGGGGGGAGAAGAGAGTGGGGAAAGAAGAGGGGGGGCAGAGGTGCTCTGTCACCAACTGTCTCCACTCTGTGACTTGTGGTGCAGGTGACAGAGTGCAGACAGTTGGTCCCATGCAGCAGGACAGATGGCAGAGCACAGCGGTGACATGCCTGTCAGTGTCTTGCTGCTGGAAGGAGCAGAAGATCACACTGCCCGACACCGGCCGCTCTCCTGACATCGCAGCAGAGCGGGCGGGTGGACAGTGTGATCACATACTTACGTGCAGGGGTGGATTCAGCTGAAGAATCCCCCCCTGTACTGCACACTGGCGCCCCGTGCCTCACCATCTGCAGGACGCTCAGCCGGCTCCACACTGACGTCCTCCGGATCCTCCCCTCGATGCTGGGCTGTGACGTGCAGTAGTCACCGCCCACAGCCCTGTCACTCAATCTGAGTGGCGCCGGCATCCTGTGACGTACCCATCCAGTTTGAGAGCCCGGAAATGCCGGGACGTCAGAGGATGCCGGCGGCCACAGCTCCAGGGGGTCATGTGACCGGCACTGAACGTGCAGCATAGCGCCGCTCAGTGCCAGAAATGGAAACAGAAGCCAATGGAGAAGACGCCTAGAAAGGTAAGTATAACTCATACAGAAAATAAAAAAAATGGGTGAACCACCCCTTTAAGTGTAATAAGACGAAAACAAAGGGCGATCACAATCTTGAAGGCTGAGAATAGAGAAATCGCATTTCAGGAGTATAAAGATCTCAATAGGAAATGTAAAAAATAAATCAAGCTATTAAAATTAGCTACTGAAACACGAATCACAAACAACATTAAAATAAATCACCCAAAATTTTATAAATAAATCAATGACAAAAAGAAAACAAAGGATGGTATCGGACCTTTAAAAGATAATAACAGGATAATTATAGAGGACAAAGAAAAGGCTGAAATATTAAACAGACAATGTTCATCTATGGTTACCAATAAACTGGCTGTTCCAGATATCATTCAACAAGGCAAAAATCAAAGTTCACCACTTCATATAACTAAATTAACACAAGTAGAGGTATGCCTGTCTCTGAGCAAATTAAAGATTGACAAAACCCTTGGGACAGATGGCATTCATGCATGGATATTGAGGGAATTGAGCTCAGTAATTGACAGACTGCTGCATCTCATATTCTTACCTCTTGTAACAGGGTTGGTGCCTTAGGATTGGAGGATGGCTGATGAGATGCCAATATTGAAGAAAGGTAAGAAGATGGATCCAAGCAACTACTGTCTAGAAAGTCTGATATAATTGGTGTGCAAAAGCTTTGAGGGCATTTTAAGAGATGGCACGCAGAAATATACCAGAGAAAATAATGTAATAACTGACAACTAGCATGGATTCACAAAAGATAAGTCATGTCTAACCATCATTTTGGGTACTGATGAGGAGGTAAGTGCAACTCTGGATATTGTTAATACAGTTGATGTGATTTATCTGTACTTTGCAAAGCCATTTGATACTGTACCACAAAATAGCCTTATAATGAAGCTACCGAAGCAGGGACTTGGGGGGACTATATTCAGATAGGTGAGGAATTGGCTAAAAGATAGGATGCGTCTAACCAACATGTGGGGTTTCTATGAGGAAGTAAATGCAAATCTGCATGTTGGTAATGCGGCTAATGTGATTTATTTGGACTTTGCAAAGGCATTTAATATTGTACGACATAACAGCCTTAAGGTGGTGTCACACACAGCGACGGCGACAATGACGTCGCTGCTACGTCACCATTTTCTGTGACGTGGCAGCGACGTCTTGTCGCTGTCACTGTGTGTGACATTCAGCAATGAGCTGGCCCCTGCTGTGAGGTCACCGCTCGTTGCTGAATGTCCTGCTTCATTTTTTGCTCGTCGGTCTCCCGCTGTGAAGCACACATCGCTGTGTGTGACAGCGAGAGAGCGACGAACTGAAGCGAGCAGGGAGCAGGAGCCAGCGTCTGGCAGCCTGCGGTAAGCTGTAACCAAGGTAAACATCGGGTAACCAAGAAGCCCTTTCATTGGTTACCCGATATTTACATTAGTTACTAGCACCGCCGCTCTCACGCTGCCAGTTCCGGCTCCCTGCTGCCTGCACACGTAGCTGGAGTACACATCGGGTTAATTACCCGATGTGTACTCCAGCTATGTGAGCAGGGAGCCGGCACTGTCAGCGTGAGAGCACACCGCTTAGCGCTGGCTCCCTGCACATGTAGCCGGAGCCGGAGTACACATTGGGTAATTAACCCGATGTGTACCCTGGCTAGGAGAGCAGGGAGCCAGCGCTAAGTGTGTGCGCTGGTAACCAAGGTAAATATCGGTAATGGTTACCCGATATTTACCTTAGTTACCAAGTGCAGCATGGCTTCCACAGCAACACGTGTCGTTATGATCGCTCCTGCGTCTGCTGTGTTTGACAGCTATGCAGCGATCATAACAGCGACTTACTAGGTCGCTGTTGCGTCACATAAAATGGTGACGTAACAGCGATGTCGTTGTCGCTGTCGCTATGTGTGAACCCAGCTTTATACTGAAGCTACAGAAGCAAGGACTAGGGGAAACTATATGCAACTGGGTAAGGAATTGGCTAAAAGATAGGAAACAAAGGGACATCTTAAATGGAACATTCACTAAATGGGATAAAGTCAGCAGTGGGGTACTACTGGGATCTGTGCTAGAACCGATTATTTTTAAACTCTTTATTAATGACCTTGTGGATGGAATTGATAGTAAAGTGTCAGTCTTTGATGACGACACTAAACTCTGTAAAGCCAGCTTTAGACCTTACAATTAGGTATGCGATCTCGTATGCGATGTGACACGCCCAGGTCGCATATGCGATCTAATGAGATTGCACGTAGGTCGTTCATTTGCTGTCACACGAGCGTTAGTAGTCTTTGTTAAATTGATCAATTTTTTGTGCGATCCTTTAGATCATGTGTTCTGTGACATATGCATTGGGCACCTTTTTTTTTTTTATTTATTGACTTGCCAAGCGTGTGTAATGTAGAGATGCGTTTTTACTATGTCATCTGCCATTCAGCTCTGCTACATGGCCGCTGACAGCAGACACAGACAACCATGTAGCAGAGCTGAATGGCAGATGACAGCAGACACAGACAGAGCCGCACTGTCAGAATGAACTCGGGTGAACCTCACCCGACTTCATGGTCATGCTGCGGCTCTGTCTGTGTCGCGTCCTGATTAGCGGTCACCTGTGAAGGACTCACCGGTGACCGCTAATCTCCTGAGTAACTGAATTGAGCAGCCCTCTCTCATACTCACCGATCCCCGATCACCGGCGCTGCACGGCATTCACACTGCTCCGGCGGCTTTTACTGTTTTGAAAAAGCCGGCCGCCCATTAAACAATCTCCTATTCCCTGCTTACCCCGCCCACCGGCGCCTATGATTGGTTACAGTGAGACACGCCCCCCACGCTGAGTGACAGGTGTCACACTGCACCCAATCACAGCAGCCGGTGGGCGTGTCTATACTGTGTAGTGAAATAAATAATTAAATAATTAAAAAAAACGGCGTGCGGTCCCCCCTAATTTTAAAACCAGCCAGATAAAGCCATACGGCTGAAGGCTGGTATTCTCAGGATGGGGAGCTCCACGTTATGGGGAGCCCCCCAGCCTAACAATATCAGCCAACAGCCGCCCAGAATTGCTGCATACATTAGATGCGACAGTTCTGGGACTGTACCCGGCTCTTCCCGATTTGCCCTGGTGCGTTGGCAAATCGGGGTAATAATGAGTTATTGGCAGCCCATAGCTGACAATAAGTCCTAGATTAATCATGTCAGGCGTCTATGAGACACCCTCCATGATTAATCTGTAAGTTACAGTAAATAAACACACACACACCCGAAAAATCCTTTATTAGAAATAAAAAACACAAACACATTCCCTGGTTCACCACTTTAATCAGCCCCAAAAAGCCCTCCTTGTCCGGCGTAATCCACAGTCCTCCAGCGTCGCATCCAGCGCTGCTGCATGGAGGTGACCGGAGCTGCAGCAGACACAGCCGCTCCGGTCACCTCCACACAGCAAATGAAGACAGCCGCGCTATCGGCTGAGCTGTCAGTGAGGTTACCCGCTGTCACTGGATCCAGCGGTGGATGCAGCGGTGGCCGCGGGTAACCTCAGTGACAGCTCAGCTGATCGCGCTACTCACCTCAGTTGCTGACTGGAGCTGACCGGAGCGGCGGTGAGTAGCGCGATCAGCTGAGCTGTCACTGAGGTTACCCGCGGCCACCGCTGCATCCACCGCTGGATCCAGTGACAGCGGGTAACCTCACTGACAGCTCAGCCGATAGCGCGGCTGTCTTCATTTGCTGTGTGGAGGTGACCGGAGCGGCTGTGTCTTCTGCAGCTCCGGTCACCTCCATGCAGCAGCGCTGGATGCGACGCTGGAGGACTGTGGAGTACGCCGGACAAGGAGGGCTTTTTGGGGCTGATTAAAGTGGTGAACCAGGGAATGTGTTTGTGTGTTTTATTTCTAATAAAGGATTTTTTCGGGTGTGTGTGTTTATTTACTGTAACTTACAGATTAATCATGGAGGGTGTCTCATAGACGCCTGACATGATTAATCTAGGAGTTATTGGCAGCTATGGGCTGCCAATAACTCCTTATTACCCAGATTTGCCAATGCACCAGGGCAAATCGGGAAGAGCCGGGTACAGTCCCAGAACTGTCGCATATAATGTATGCGGCAATTCTGGGCGGCTGTTGGCTGATATTGTTAGGCTGGGGGGCTCCCCATAACGTGGAGCTCCCCATCCTGAGAATACCAGCCAACAGCCGTATGGCTTTATCTGGCTGGTTTTAAAATTAGGGGGGACCGCACGCCGTTTTTTTAAATTATTTAATTATTTATTTCACTACACAGTATAGACACGCCCACCGGCTGCTGTGATTGGGTGCAGTGTGACACCTGTCACTCAGCGTGGGGGCGTGTCTCACTGTAACCAATCATAGGCGCCGGTGGGCGGGGAAAGCAGGGAATAGGAGATTGTTTAATGGGCGGCCGGCTTTTTCAAAACAGTGAAAGCCGCCGCAGCAGTGTGAATGCCGTGCAGCGCCGGGGATCGGTGAGTATGAGAGAGGGGGTAAGAAGGATAGACTGACATGTACAGAGAGAGGGACAGAGATAGTGACGGACTGACAGAGATTAGTGATTGACAGACATTGTGAGGCGCTTCAGAACGCAGCTTTTCAGCTGCGCTCTGAAGCAGACCTTTTTTAAGCTGCGGTGCAGAGCGCACACCTGCGCACATAGCCTCAGACATCAAAATCGTATGATGGATGTCACACGTTACAATTCACTAGTTTCGTACTACCAAACGTCCAATGTATGAGGAATAAACGACGTGTATGCGATCACCGTATTTTCGTTCAATCTTGATCGCATGTAGGTTTCACACGCAAATACGTCACGAACGATGCCGGATGTGCGTCACTTACAACTTGACCCCGACGACGGATTGAAAGATCTATTGAAGTGTGTAAAGCCAGCTTAAGATATTGAAAGCTGACCTTGATAGTACAATATTACGAAATGATCTGGATAAAGCCAGCTTTACACCTTACAATTAGGTGTGCGATCTCGTATGCGATGTGACACGCCCAGGTCGCATATGCGATTGAATGAGATTGCACGTAGGTTGTTCATTTGCTGTCACACGTGCGTTAGTAGTCTATGTTAAATTGATCAATTTTGTGTGCGATCCTTTAGATCATGTGTTCTGTGACGTATGCACTGGGCACCCTTTTTTTTTATTTATTTACTTGCCAAGCGTGTGTAATGTGTAGAGATGCGTTTTTACTATGTCATCTGCCATTCAGCTCTGCTACATGGCCGCTGACAGCAGACACAGACAGCCATGTAGCAGCAGTGAATGGCAGATGACAGCAGACACAGAAAGAGCCGCACTGTCAGAATGAACTCGG
Organism: Anomaloglossus baeobatrachus; assembly: GCF_048569485.1. NCBI lineage: Eukaryota > Metazoa > Chordata > Amphibia > Anura > Aromobatidae > Anomaloglossus > Anomaloglossus baeobatrachus. The sequence goes on along the minus strand of NC_134353.1, from coordinate 576,087,346 downwards.
GTGAACCTCACCCGACTTCATTGCCATGCTGCGGCTCTGTCTGTGTCGCGTCCCGATTAGCGGTCACCAGTGAAGGGCTCACCGGTGACCGCTAAACTCCTGAGTGACTGAATTGAGCAGCCCTCTCTCATATACTCACCGATCCCCGATCCCCGGCGCTGCACGGCATTCACACTGCTCCGGCGGCTTTTACTATTTTGAAAAAGCCGGCCGCCCATTAAACAATATCGTATTCCCTGCTTTCCCCGCCCACCGGCGCCTATGATTGGTAACAGTGAGACACGCCCCCACGCTGAGTGACAGGTGTCACACTGCACCCAATCACAGCAGCCGGTGGGCGTGTCTATACTGTGTAGTGAAATAAATAATTAAATAATTAAAAAAAACGGCGTGCGGTCCCCCGCAATTTTAAAACCAGCCAGATAAAGCCATACGACTGAAGGCTGGTATTCTCAGGATGGGGAGCTCCACGTTATGGGGAGCCCCCCAGCCTAACAATATCAGTCAACAGCCGCCCAGAATTGCCGCATACATTATATGCGACAGTTCTGGGACTGTACCCGGCTCTTCCCGATTTGCCCTGGTGCGTTGGCAAATCGGGGTAATAAGGAGTTATTGGCAGCCCATAGCTGCCAATAAGTCCTAGATTAATCATGTCAGGCGTCTATGAGACACCTTCCATGATTAATCTGTAAATTACAGTAAATAAACACACACACATGAAAAAATCCTTTATTAGAAATAAAAAACACACACATATACCCTGGTTAACCACTTTAATCAGCCCCAAAAAGCCCTCCATGTCCGGCGTACTCCAGGATGCTCCAGCGTCGCTTCCAGCTCTGCTGCATGGAGGTGACCGGAGCTGCAGCAGACACAGCCGCTCCTGTCACCTCCACACAGCTAATGAAGACAGCCGCGCGATCAGCTGATCTGTCACTGAGGTTACCCGCTGTCACTGGATCCAGCGGTGGATCCAGCGGTGGCCGCGGGTAACCTCAGTGACAGCTCAGCTGATCGCGCTACTCACCGCTGCTCCTCTCACCTCCACGCAGCAACTGAGGTGAGTAGCGCGATCAGCTGAGCTGTCACTGTGGTTACCCGCGGCCACCGCTGCATCCACCGCTGGATCCAGTGACAGCGGGTAACCTCAGTGACAGCTCAGCTGATCGTGCGGCTGTCTTCATTAGCTGTGTGGAGGTGACCGGAACGGCGGTGTATTCTGCAGCTCCGGTCACCTCCATGCAGCAGAGCTGGATGCGACGCTGGAGCATGCTGGAGTACGCCGGACATGGAGGGCTTTTTGGGGCTGATTAAAGTGGTGAACCAGGGTATATGTGTGTGTTTTTTATTTATAATAAAGGATTTTTTCGGGCGTGTGTGTGTTTATTTACTGTAATTTACAGATTAATCATGGAGGGTGTCTCATAGACGCCTGACATGATTAATCTAGGACTTATTGGCAGCTATGGGCTGCCAATAACTCCTTATTACCCCGATTTGCGAACGTTCAGAGTCGCTCGGAGGTGTCACACGCAACGACGTCGCAAACGAAGCCGGAAGTGTGTCACGAAAACCGTGACCCCGACGACATATCGCACGATAGATCATCTCGAGTGACGCCCGCAGTAGTCATGGCAGACACTATAACAGTTTTTAAAAAAGGGTTGGATGGCTTCATCAGTACACATAACATTGTTATAGATGATTTAGTGACAAAAATGTATAATTGTCAGAGGAAGGTTGAACTTGATGAACCTAGGTCTTTTTTCAACCTATCTATATATATAATTGCCTTATTCTGTCTGTCTGTCTGTCTGTCTGTCTGTCATGCTCCGAAATTGTGTCCTTACGGTGACACAAAGCTGATTGGCCGCTGGGCTCGCCATGGCCCCGCCCCCCCACACGGATTGGCCTCTCGCCCCGGCTCTCTGCAGGCCCCGCCCCCCTCACGCAATGCACGCTCGCTCTGGCCCAACTGACACGGAGCCGCGACTCCCAGGTGAGTACACACACACATCAGATCACACTCACTCTCACACTCACTCTCACACATCACATCCACACACTCACAACATGCTGGGATATCGCTTGCTTCTACACCGGCTCCGTCAGGATCCCAGCAGCGCCAGACATAACCTTGCGATACTGGGATCTTGACGGAGGCCGTGAAAGCTGGTAACCATTATACACATCGGGTAACTAAGGTCCCTTGGTTACCCGATGTGTATCATAGTTACCAGTGTACACCGGCTCACACTCACTCTCACACACACCTCACACACACATCACATCGCATCCACACATCAAGGTCCTGCAGCGGCGGAAAATACAGACACATAACAGCACACACATAACAGCACACACATAACAGCACACACATAACAGCACACACATAACAGCACACACACACACACACACACACACACACAAATCAGATCACACTCACTCTCACACACACATCGCATCCACATACTCACAACATCCTGGGATATCGCTTGCTTCTCGGCGGCGGTACTGTGCTGTTGTGATCTTCCAGGACCTGCGGCAGGATCACATGGCCAGAAGCATGTGATATCCCCGGATGTTGTGAGTATAAGCGCGTATGTGCGATATCGTCAGTGTCTGTGTGTGTGAGTGTATGCGATCGGGTGTGTGTGAGTGGATGCGATCGGGTGTGTGTGAGTGGATGCGATCGAGTGTGTGTGAGTGGATGCGATCGGGTGTGTGTGAGTGGATGCGATCGGGTGTGTGTGAGTGGATGCGATCGGGTGTGTGAGTGTCGGCAGAGGAGCACGGCGTGCTGGAGGAGGCTGGGAGCAGAGAGGCTGATCATGGGGAAGGCTGAGAGGAGAGAGGCTGATGCTGGGGGAGGCTGGGAGGGGGAGGCTGGGACGAGGGAGGCTGATGCTGGTGGAGGCTGATGCTTGGGGAGGCTGATGCTGGGGGAGGCTGGAAGGAGAGAGGCTAATGCTGGTGGAGGCTGATGCTTGGGGAGGCTGATGCTGGGGGAGACTGGGAGGGGAAGGCTGATGCTGAGGGAGGCTGGGAGGAAGGAGGCTGGGAGGAGAGAGGCTGATCCTGGGGAAGGCTGGGAACGGGAGGCTGATGCTGAGGGAGGCTGGAAGGAGAGAGGCTGATGCTGGGGGAGGCTGGAAGGAGAGAGGCTGATGCTGGTGGAGGCTGATGCTTGGGGAGGCTGATGCTGGGGGAGACTGGGAGCAGAAGGCTGATGCTGAGGGAGGCTGGGAGGAAGGAGGCTGGGAGGAGAGAGGCTGATCCTGGGGAAGGCTGGGAAGGGGAGGCTGATGCTGGGGGAGGCTGGAAGGAGAGAGGCTGATGCTGGTGGAGGCTGATGCATGGGGAGGCTGATGCTGGGGGAGACTGGGAGCGGAAGGCTGATGCTGAGGGAGGCTGGGAGGGGGAGGCTGGGAGGAAGGAGGCTGGGAGGAGAGAGGCTGATCCTGGGGAAGGCTGGGAAGGGGAGGCTGATGCTGAGGGAAGCTGGAAGGAGAGAGGCTGATGCTGGGGGAGGCTGGAAGGAGAGAGGCTGAGGCTGGGAGGAGAGAGGCTGATGCTGGGGAAGGCTGATGCTGAGGGAGGCTGGGAGGGGAAAGCTGATGCTGGGGAAGGCTGGGAGGACGGAGGCTGGGAGGAGAGAGGCTGATCCTGGGGAAGGCTGGGAGAGGGAGGCTGATGCTGGCGGAGGCTGATGCTGGGGGAGGCTGGAAGGAGAGAGGCTGATGCTGGTGGAGGCTGATGCTTGGGGAGGCTGGGAGAGGGAGGCTGATGCTGAGGGAGGCTGGGAGGAGGGAGGCTGGGAGAGGTAGGCTGAGAGAAGAGAGGCTGATGCACACACACACACACACACACGCGCGCGCACTGCACAACACACCACACACACACACACACACTGGGAACCACAAACAACTGCCCTACACAGACACCCACACACACAGACAACGCTGCACAAACAGAACACCCAACACACAAACACCGCGGCACACACAAATATACGCACATACCGCACAACACACACATTGCACAAAACATACCTCCCCCAAAACACACCACACACACACACAAACCGCGCAACACACACACACAACGCTACAGACACACAGCGCTCCACAAACAACGCAACACACGCAACACACATACAACACCGCTCTCACCCCCCGTCACACCCAGACAACACCCAGAACATGTACAGCGCCTACACAAACACTTGGTAACTACACACAACAACATCTCTATATATATATATAACAAAAATCATACATGAACTACACAATACGTAAATTCTAGAATACCCGATGCGTAGAATCGGGCCACCTTCTAGTATATATATATATATATATATATATATATAGTACAGATCAAACGTTTGGACACACCTTCTCATCTCTAGAACAACTGTTAAGAGGAGACTTTGTGCAGCAGGCCTTCATGGTAAAATAGCTGCTAGGAGACCACTGCTAAGGACAGGCAACAAGCAGAAGAGACTTGTTTGGGCTTAAGAACACAAGGAATGGACATTAGACCAGTGGAAATCTGTGCTTTGGTCTGATGAGTCCAAATTTGAGATCTTTGAATTCAACCACCGTGTCTTTGTAGAAAAGGTGAACGGATGGACTCTACATGGCTGGTTCCCACCGTGAAGCATGGAGGAGGAGGTGTGATGGTGTGGGGGTGCTTTGCTGGTGACACTGTTGGGGATTTAGTCAAAATTGAAGGCATACAGAACCAGCATGCCTACCACAGCATCTTGCAGCGGCGTACTATTCCATCTGGTTTGATTTTAGTTAGACCATCATTTATTTTTCAACAGGACAATGACCCCAAACACACCTCCAGGCTGTGGAGGGGCTAATTGACTAAGAAGGAGAGTGATGGGGTGCTACGCCAGATGAACTAGTCTCCACAGTCACCAGACCTGAACCCAATCGAGATGGTTTGGGGTGAGCTGGACCGCAGAGTGAAGGCAAAAGGGCCAACAAGCGCTAAGCATCTCTGTGAACTCCTACAAGACTGTTGGAAGACCATTTCCGGTGACTACCTCTTGAAGCTCATCAACAGAACGCCAAGAGTGTGCAAAGTGGGTAGTAATGAAAACAAAAGGTGACTACTTTGAAGAACCTAGAATATAAGACATATTTTCAGTTGTTTCACACTTTAAGTATTTCATTCCACATGTTTTAATTCATAGTTTTGATGCCTTCAATGTGAATCTACAATTTTCAGAGTCCTGAAAATAATGAAAACTCTTTGAATAAGAAGGTGTGTCCAAACTTTTGGTCTGTACTATATACACACACACACACACACACACACATATATATATATACAGTTAGGTCCAGAAATATTTGGACACTGACACAAGTTTTGTTATTTTAGCTGTTTACAAAAACATGTTCAGAAATACAATTATATATATAATATGGGCTGAAAGTGCACACTCCCAGCTGCAATATGAGAGTTTTCACATCCAAATCGGAGAAAGGGTTTAGGAATCATAGCTCTGTAATGCATAGCCTCCTCTTTTTCAAGGGACCAAAAGTAATTGGACAAGGGACTCTAAGGGCTGCAATTAACTCTGAAGGCGTCTCCCTCGTTAACCTGTAATCAATGGAGTAGTTAAAAGGTCTGAGGTTGATTACAGGTATGTGGTTTTGCATTTGGAAGCTGTTGCTGTGACCAGACAACATGCGGTCTAAGGAACTCTCAATTGAGGTGAAGCAGAACATCCTGAGGCTGAAAAAAAAGAAAAAATCCATCAGAGAGATAGCAGACATGCTTGGAGTAGCAAAATCAACAGTCGGGTACATTCTGAGAAAAAAGGAATTGACTGGTGAGCTTGGGAAATCAAAAAGGCCTGGGCGTCCACGGATGACAACAGTGGTGGATGATCACCGCATACTTTCTTTGGTGAAGAAGAACCTGTTCACAACATCAACTGAAGTCCAGAACACTCTCAGTGAAGTAGGTGTATCTGTCTCTAAGTCAACAGTAAAGAGAAGACTCCATGAAAGTAAATACAAAGGGTTCACATCTAGATGCAAACCATTCATCAATTCCAAAAATAGACAGGCCAGAGTTAAATTTGCTGAAAAACTCCTCATGAAGCCAGCTCAGTTCTGGAAAAGTATTCTATGGACAGATGAGACAAAGATCAACCTGTACCAGAATGATGGGAAGAAAAAAGTTTGGAGAAGAAAGGGAACGGCACATGATCCAAGGCACACCACATCCTCTGTAAAACATGATGGAGGCAACGTGATGGCATGGGCATGCATGGCTTTCAATGGCACTGGGTCACTTGTGTTTATTGATGACATAACAGCAGACAAGAGTAGCCGGATGAATTCTGAAGTGTACCGGGATATACTTTCAGCCCAGATTCAGCCAAATGCCGCAAAGTTGATCGGACGGCGCTTCATAGTACAGATGGACAATGACCCCAAGCATACAGCCAAAGCTACCCAGGAGTTCATGAGTGCAAAAAAGTGGAACATTCTGCAATGGCCAAGTCAATCACCAGATCTTAACCCAATTGAGCATGCATTTCACTTGCTCAAATCCAGACTTAAGACGGAAAGACCCACAAACAAGCAAGACCTGAAGGCTGCGGCTGTAAAGGCCTGGCAAAGCATTAAGAAGGAGGAAACCCAGCGTTTGGTGATGTCCATGGGTTCCAGACTTAAGGCAGTGATTGCCTCCAAAGGATTCGCAACAAAATATTGAAACTAAAAATTTTTTTTGGGTTTGGTTTATTTGTCCAATTACTTTTGACCTCCTAAAATGTGAAGTGTTTGTAAAGAAATGTGTACAATTCCTACAATTTCTATCAGATATTTTTGTTCAAACCTTCAAATTAAACGTTACAATCTGCACTTGAATTCTGTTGTAGAGGTTTCATTTCAAATCCAATGTGGTGGCATGCAGAGCCCAACTCGCGAAAATTGTGTCACTGTCCAAATATTTCTGGACCTAACTGTATATATATATATATATGTATATATATATATATATATATATATATATATACAGTGCCTACAACTAGTATTCAACCCCCTGCAGATTTAGCAGGTTTACACATTCGGAATTAACTTGGCATTGTGACATTTGGACTGTAGATCAGCCTGGATGTGTGAAATGCACTGCAGCAAAAAAGAATGTTATTTCTTTTTTTATTTTTTTTTTAAAATTGTGAAGAGTTTATTCAGAGGGTCATTTATTATTCAACCCCTCAAACCACAAGAATTCTGTTTGGTTCCCCTAAAGAATTGAGAAGTATTTCAGGCACAAAGAACAATGAGCTTCACATGTTTGGATTAATTATCTCTTTTTCCAGCCTTTTCTGACTAATTAAGACCCTCCCCAAACTTGTGAACAGCACTCATACTTGGTCAACATGGGAAAGACAAAGGAGCATTCCAAGGCCATCAGAGACAAGATCGTGGAGGGTCACAAGGCTGGCAAGGGGTACAAAACCCTTTCCAAGGATTTGGGCCTACCTGTCTCCACTGTTGGGAGCATCATCCGGAAGTGGAAGGCTTATGGAACTACTGTTAGCCTTCCACAGCCTGGACAGCCTTTGAAAAATTCCACCCGTGCCGAGGCCAGGCTTGTCCGAAGAGTCAAGGCTAACCCAAGCACAACAAGGAAGGAGCTCCGGGAAGATCTCATGGCAGTGGGGACATTGGTTTCAGTCAATACCATAAGTAACGTACTCCACCGCAATGGTCTCCGTTCCAGACGAGCCCGTAAGGTACCTTTACTTTCAAAGCGTCATGTCAAGGCTCGTCTACAGTTTGCTCATGATCACTTGGAGGACTCTGAGACAGACTGGTTCAAGGTTCTCTGGTCTGATGAGACCAAGATCGAGATCTTTGGTGCCAACCACACACGTGACGTTTGGAGACTGGATGGCACTGCATACGACCCCAAGAATACCATCCCTACAGTCAAGCATGGTGGTGGCAGCATCATGCTGTGGGGCTGTTTCTCAGCCAAGGGGCCTGGCCATCTGGTCCGCATCCATGGGAAGATGGATAGCACGGCCTACCTGGAGATGAACCTCCGCTCCTCCATCAAGGATCTTAAGATGGGTCGTCATTTCATCTTCCAACAAGACAACGACCTAAAGCACACAGCCAAGAAAACCAAGGCCTGGTTCAAGAGGGAAAAAATCAAGGTGTTTCAGTGGCCTAGTCAATCTCCTGACCTTACCCAATTGAAAACTTGTGGAAGGAGCTCAAGATTAAAGTCCACATGAGACACCCAAAGAACCTAGATAACTTGGAGAAGATCTGCATGGAGGAGTGGGCCAAGATAACTCCAGAGACCTGTGCCGGCCTGATTAGGTCTTATAAAAGACGATTAGCTGTAATTGCAAACAAGGGTTATTCCACAAAATATTAAACCTAGGGGTTGAATAATAATTGATTTACACTTTTATGTTGAAAATTTATTAAAATTTAACTGAGCAACATAACTTGTTGGTTTGTAAGATTTATGCATCTGTTAATAAATCCTGCTCTTGTTTGAAGTTTGCAGGCTCTAACTTATTTGCATCTTATCAAACCTGCTAAATCTGCAGGGGGTTGAATACTACTTGTAGGCACTGTATATACATATATATATATATATATATATATATATATATATATATATATATATAGATAGATAGATAGATAGATAGATAGATAGATAGATAGATAGAAAAAGACATGTATACAACAGGGGAAAATCTGAAGGGGGAAGTCAGGGGCTGTACTCCAGATGCACCCAGCAGGGGGTTCCGCTAGCTCAGAGGAGGTGAAGCGCACAGGCTCCCAGGGATCAATTGCACTTGCATCTTTTAGATACTAGTACATTTAAAGCCATGACTGCCAGCACTTTTGGGTCAGCATGATGTCAGCAGCATGATCAGGTCAGCTGATCACACTGCTGACTAGAGATGAGAGATGAACGAACCGGTCGTGGTTCGGCTCGAGTTCGGTTCGTCGAACGGAGGTCCCGTTCGAGTTCAGTTCGTCGAACGTTCGACGAACCAAACTCGAACCGCATAGGAAACAATGGCAGGCATTCACAAACACATAAAAACACCTAGAAAACACCCTCAAAGGTGTCCAAAAGGTGACAAACAACTCACAACACAACACAAACACATTGGAAAGTGACAAGGACATATACTCATGCGAAAACAAAAGAGCTGGACAAGGAAAAAGAGGAGGACACACAGATATATGAGTATATGCAAGGAAACGTCGATGCCATTATTGTGTAACTTGAGCCCTGCTCATTTTAGGCTTCCAATCTGGATAAATTGCCTGAGCTTGCCACGTACGCCTTGGGGATCTTGTCGTGTCCTGCAGCCAGCGTTCTCTCGGAACCTGTCTTCAGTGCTGCTGGGGGTCTGCTGGCAGATATGCACACATGTCTGTCCACTGACAATGTGGACATGGCTCTCAGAGGACTTTTCTTCCCCTGGGTCATCCAGGGGAGGTGAAAGGCGCGCATATTTTTGAGAGTGCTTCATGCAAAGCATCTGTTTCATTTTGAAAAGGGGGATCAAGTGATGCCAGTCAAGTGGGGTGTGTGTGGCCCAATTAGTGGAAACGAGGGAGACTGTGGTTGGAGTCCCCTCGCTGTGTTTCTAAAAGAACCACGATGAACAAGTCATGGCTCTCAGAGGACTTTTCTTCCCCTGGGTCATCCAGGGGAGGTGAAAGGCACGCGCATTTTTCAGAGTGCTTCATGCAAAGCATCTGTTTCATTTTGAAAAGGGGGATCAAGTGATGCCAGTCAAGTGGGGTGTGTGTGGCCCAATTAGTGGAAACTAGGGAGATTGTGGTTGGAGTCCCCTCACTTTTGAAAAAAGAACCAAGATGAACAAGTCATGGCTCTCAGAGGACTTTTCCTCCCCTGGGTCATCCAGGGGAGGTGAAAGGCACGCGTATTTTTGAGATTGCTTCATGCAAAGCCTCTGTTTCATTTTGAAAAGGGGGATCAAGTGATGCCAGTCAAGTGGGGTGTGTGTGGCCCATTTAGTGGAAACGAGGGAGACTGTGGTTGGAGTCCCCTCGCTGTGTTTCTAAAAGAACCAAGATGAACAAGTCATGGCTCTCAGAGGACTTTTCTTCCCCTGGGTCATCCAGGGAAGGTGAAAGGCACGCGTATTTTTGAGAGTGCTTCATGCAAAGCATCTGTTTCATTTTGAAAAGGGGGATCAAGTGATGCCAGTCAAGTGGGGTGTGTGTGGCCCAATTAGTGGAAACGAGGGAGACTGTGGTTGGAGTCCCCTCGCTTTTGATAAAAGAACCAAGATGAACAAGTCATGGCTCTCAGAGGATTTTTGTTCCCCTGGGTCATCCAGGGGAGGTGAAAGGCACGCGTATTTTTGAGAGTGCTTCATGCAAAGCATCTGTTTCATTTTGAAAAGGGGGATCAAGTGATGCCAGTCAAGTGGGGTGTGTGTGGCCCAATTAGTAGAAACGAGGGAGACTGTGGTTGGAGTCCCCTCGCTTTTGAAAAAAGAACCAAGATGAACAAGTCATGGCTCTCAGAGGACTTTTCTCCCCCTGGGTCATCTAGGGGAGGTGAAAGGCACGCGTATTTTTGAGAGTGCTTCATGCAAAGCATCTGTTTCATTTTGAAAAGGGGGATCAAGTGATGCCAGTCAAGTGGGGTGTGTGTGGCCCAATTAGTAGAAACGAGGGAGACTGTGGTTGGAGTCCCCTCGCTTTTGAAAAAAGAACCAAGATGAACAAGTCATGGCTCTCAGAGGACTTTTCTTCCCCTGTGTCATCCAGGGGAGGTGAAAGGCGCGCGTATTTTTGAGAGTGCTTCATGTAAAGCATCTGTTTCATTTTGAAAAGGGGGATCAAGTGATGCCAGTCAAGTGGGGTGTGTGTGGCCCAATTAGTGGAAACGAGGGAGACTGTGGTTGGAGTCCCCTCGCTGTGTTTTACATGATTTTCGAAGGGCATGACATGCCTAAGAGGTTGAGTTTCATCATCTGCAACTTGTTGGCAACAGAAAGGCTGCCTTTACACCCTTTTGAGATCGAGGATTTTCGAGACCTTATGCCCATTGCAGTGCCTCAAGAGCCGATGGCCAGTCGTCACTTCTTCTCCAAGAAAGGCGTGCCCGCGCTACCACAGCTGGTCGCACACAACCTCACCGATTCCTTGAGAAACTCTGTGTGTGACAGGGTGCATTTCACCACAGATACTTGGACCAGTAAGCATGGACAGGGGAGTTACATGTTGCTGACTGGGCACTGGGTAACTATGGTGAGAGATGGAGAAGGGTTTGCTGTACAAGTCTTGCCGTCCCCACGACTTGTGTGTCAATCCTTCCTCTGTATGTACAAGTTCCTCCACTGCTTCTGCCTCCTCAACCTCATGTGGGTCCTCCACCTCGGCCCAAACCCTGTGTGGTCAGGCCACCCTTCCTTGTAACTGCGCCCAAGGAATCCCACACACCTCCTTACTATGCTGGCAGCACAGCTCAAGGCCATCAGGCGGTCAAATGTTTACTTTGAAATGTCTGGGAAATGTGAGACACCGCTGAGGAATTGTGGACGGTTAGCTCTGGAGAGTGAGACCGAGTTTCATCAATGGTTGTCTCCACTCAACCAGCAGTCAGGGAAGGTCGGGTGCGACAATGATGCAAACCAGTCTGCGACCCTTCTTCAGGGCAATGTGACACACGTGCCTTGTATGGCTCACGTGTTGAACCTGGTTGTCCAGCAATTTTTAAAACACTATCCCGGCCTACATGGCCTTCTGCAGAGGGCAAGGTGTAACGCCTGCCTGGATCGACACACTCAAATGGGCTGTAAAGGATAGGCTAGAGGCAAGCCACTCACCAAGCTGGACACCCAGAACCCTGAAACCCTTTAACCCCTATACAGTGATTTGGAATTACACAGTGCCCAAGTTGATCAATACCTGTGGAAGGCTGCAGTTCCAGAGAATAGTAGTCATGCAGGGTCAAAAACATTAATTGAGGAAGAGAAACAGAATGGGATGGCCAGGACTTAATCAGAAAACAAGCAGAGGTGAAATGCGGATCGGCCAACGAGGTACATAAACAGCAAGCAGGAAAAGTAGTCAGGTAACAAGCACACAAACTCATAAAACTGAACTGGGGGTAACAGTAACAAGAGGTTCATAGCTTTGTCTGGCAGTGGTCTGCAGACAGGAGGGGCCTAAAAAAGGGTGTGATGTCTTCCCATTGGTTGTAGCTAAATGATGGTACTTCATCTGTGAGATACCCACCACCTACATTCAGCCTGTGGTTCTGTATCTGTCAAGGTAACGCAACCCAGTGGGTGACCATAACCTGCGTCCACCTGCGCCGCAGGCATCGACTCCTTTCCCATCATCAGTACTATGCACGAAAGGAACACGTTGTCACCTGGCGACCGGAGTACAAATTGATTGAGTGGACTACGTTGGTGACTTAACAGCCGTGTGCGGCAATGATGCAAACCTGTCTGCGGCCCTTCGTCAGGGCGATGTGACACACGTGCCTTGTATGGCTCACGTGTTGAATCTGATTCTCCAGCAATTTTTAAAATACCATCCCGGCCTACATGGCCTTGTGCAGCGGGCACGCTGCTATGTGCTCACTTTCATCCTTCGCACCCAGCAGCTCAACAACTTTCATCGCTCCTGAAGTCTTAGGGTCTGGCAGTTAAACGCCGGAAATGCGATGTTCCGACCCGCAGGAATTGGAATCTGCACATGTTGCAGCGTGTGTGGCAGCACCGCAGAGCCCTGCTGAAATATGGTATGACGTATACCCTGGGCTAACTTGATCCAGAGGTGGTGCAGATCACGCTGCTGGAGTGGTGTCAGATCAAGGACCTATGCACCCTTCTACACAGTTTACAAATGTCGACGAAGATATTTAGCACTGGGGATGCCATTCTCAGCGTGACAATTCTGGTCATCTACAAGATGGAGCACACTGTAATCATTATTCGGAGTCAGGTGTTGGTCCAAGAGGAAGGTGAGGAAGTACAGGAGGAGTCATATGCAGAAGGGATAATAAGATCTACAAGGTCCATACGGTGAGCGGCACCTAGGCGGCAGTCATGGTGGGGATAGGGATTAACAAGGGCGCATAGTATCAGCAAAAATTGTTGAGGAAGGTGCAGGAGCCCATGAAGAAATGGAGGACGAACTTGCGATGGGCATGGAAGACTCAGCAGATGAGTGAGAGCTTGCTCACATTTCGGTTGTGCGAGGTTGGGGGGAGAGGGCAGAGGAAGGAGGCACGATTCTCACCTCTCTGCCGCCAACACACCAAGGACTTGGTCCTCCTGGATTCACAAGACACATGAGCGCCTTCTTGCTGCACAACCTACAACATGACCCTCGGATTGTACGAATTCGAAGTAATGCTAACTACTGGGTTGCCACACTGTTAGATCCCCGGTACAAGACAAAATTTGGCGAAATAATTCCTGCCATAGAAAGGGACGCACATATACAGGAGTATCTGCAGAAGGTGGTACGGATTCTTAGATCTGCTTTTCCAGTAAACACCAGTGCTGCACAGAGTGAATCTCAACGCTTTGTCATGGATAGGAGGAAATGGTCTTTTACTTGTCCACATCTGAGGGACTGAGGGCTGGCTGCTGTGCTGAGATGGCTTTGAGTACGGTGTCCCTGCAGAGTTGCACTTTTGGTCATATACCAAATGAGTTGAAAAAGGACAAATGCTGGTGTCCGTGGGTTTGTTGGTTAAGCAAAAGTAACATTTGATGAAGAAACACCATCTGTTACGGTGGGACTGGCAGATTTGGATAAGGTGGTATATACTATGTTACCGCTATATAACGAAAATTAATAAGAAAAGAAAGAGAAAGGTATATATCCCCATCAGCAGTCAATGTCCACCGTGCTCCCAGATGGAAAAGGAGAGGTTGGCAACTGGAAGGTTAGGTGGAGGATACAGATCTGTGTGGCTATGAAACTAATAGTTGCCTGAACCGAGTTAGACGCCACTCGGATCTTGAGACTGGGAGCCCTGTTAGCGTCACAGGGTCCACACGCCCACCCAGCCCAGGAACTCCCTGTTAACATCACAGGGGCCATAGAGTACGCTGACCGTGTGCATTGGGGCCACACCTGTGGACAGCAGGCGCATCAGCAGCAGCAGGCCTGTTAATGCCACTGGGCTGCACAAGCAGGACTGGTAGGACAGGAGCTGGTCTTAACCGTTCTGCGTTACCAACTGTGGTGGCGGCCTGCATCGACGCCCTATCCCTGCCTACCTCTGGCCTAAAGCCGCAATGGGTTCAACACATGGAGGTGTGCTCTTTCGAAGCATAAAAGAAGACTGCGCACCTCCTTGTTGGCTCCAGCCCATTTTATAACCTGGGTCCGCCCCAAACCAGGGTGGACCACAATGCACCTCCTGAAGACAAAAGCAGAGTGACACGTCATGAGTGGCATAACTAGCGTCCTATTTGGAACCGCAACTTCCATAATGACCTCATGGATGCCACGACACAAACACCTCACCAGTCATCGTCTGACCATCAATAATGAGGTGACAAGTCATAGGGGCGGGCCTCTGCAAGCCATTTGGGAGTGGCCTGGCCACATCGTCAGGACACCTGATGCCCTGTGGTCTATATGGGCCCCCCACATCAGGGGCAGGGCCAAAGAGTTAATTACCGGACCTAGTCTCTGATGCAGTAAGTGCCTGAGCATGGTCAGTTGCATGAAATACAGTCTCTGAAAAAAGACTATCAGCTTTAGCATGGTGTCTAGGCACAAAACAGGACTTAGACCCGGCACGGAATGCAAGTACCTGTGCAAAGAGGCTTTTCGCACTAAGTGTGGGAGCATGCGCTGTATCCCGAAATGAAGACTTAGCCTCAGGAATGGCACAGTCAGGCTGAGCATACTCACTAGGCGAAACACTGTAGTTAGGCTGCAGCTGGGGTAAATCGGCACACGCATGCGCACTAGCTGCCTCTCCACACTTACACGTGGAGGAGAAATTGCTCTTCGGGTGTGGACTTGGAGTTGCTGTCTATGAACAGAAGGAAAAGCTAAAGGAAGCCTCACTTTCTATCCCTCCGAATTATCAAATGCAGCAATGAATTCCTTGAGTTTGCTATAACATTAGCGTAGCAAAATGTGCATGAGGGTGTCCTGCAGAGGTGCTAGAAATAGCTTGGCACCAGTGGGACAATAATGAAATACAACAGCCAGTTCTATGATGCCACTAAATGGCAGTATTTTTTGCTATCATTATAGCTTATTAAAAACAGAGCAGGAGGGTGTCCTGCACAGGTGCTGCAAATATCTTTGCACTAGTGGGACAATACAGAAGTCCAACAGCCACTTTTAGGATGCCACTAAGTTCACTCAGTGTTTGCTAGTATAATGGCTTAGTAACAATGAGTTTGAGTGTGCAATGCAGGCAGACGTGCTGCAAATATCTTTGCACTAGTGGGACAATACAGAAGTCCAACAGCCACTTTTAGGATGCCACTAAGTTCACTCAGTGTTTGCTAGTATAATGGCTTAGTAACAATGAATTTGAGTGTGCAATGCAGACAGACGTGCTGCAAATATCTTTGCACTAGTGGGACAATACAGAAGTCCAACAGCCACGTTTAGGATGCCACTAAGTTCCCTCAGTGTTTGCTAGTATAATGGCTTAGTAACAATGAGTTTGAGTGTGCAAAGGGCAGGAGGGTACAGTGGCAGGGTTGTGGGTCTCTGAGTAGAGGAAAGGAAGCCTGCCTTTCTATCCCTCCTAATGGGGAAATGCAGCGAGGAAATCCCTGACCTTAGCTACACAGACGCTGTTATCTTGTGTAGCTGTTAAACTCTGTTTTCACGGACCTGTCACCTATGGCTCTGACCCTGCCGGTATTAGCCCTTAAAAGGACTGATAGAAACTTCTATCCCTATTCTGTACAGCGCTGTGTATGGAGCGTACACAGCAGTATCCGAGATAGGAGCTGCGCCAGTGATGACTGACAGCAAGGACGCAAAAGGCAGATAATGGCGTGCTGGAGGAAAATGTCCGTTTTTATAATGCAGGGACATGTGACATGGACATCCTATCACACATGCCGTTGCTTCTCTGGCTAAAAGTACACTTAGCTGTGTGTGTGTTTGGGATTGGCTGACATGCTGGCCCGCCCCACTACACGCGCGCGCTTAGGGAAGGAAGACAAGGAAAAAAAAAAATGGCGATCGCCATTATCCATACAGCAGTGATCTGAATGCGCTGTTCCCGCACACTATGCACTGAAATTTCATAATAGTGTGAGTCACAGAGTGACTAGTAATTAGCTGGCCTTTTTGCTGCTAGAACCATTCTCGAACGTATTTGGAACTATCGAGCTTTAGCAAAAAGCTCGAGTTCTAGTTCTATCTTGAACAGCCCCCAAAATCACTCGAGCCGCGAACTGGAGAACCTCGAACCGTGAACCGTGCTCAACTCTACTGCTGAGATCACTCCTTGGCACCACATAGGTGGCTGACAACGTTGGTGGTAAGTAGTCCAATGTCATCCAATTTTGACCTTAATGACCAGGCCAAATTTTTGAAATCTGACAGGTGTCACTTTTTGAGCTAATAATTCTGTAACTCTTCAATAGATCCCAGTGATCGTGAGATTGTTTTACTGTGACATATTGTATTCAAGTCAGTAGGAAATTTAGGATATTTTTTTTGTGTTTCTTTGTGAAAAAAAAATTATGTAAAAGTTTGAAAAAACAAAATAAAACATCCTCTTTCTCCAAATTATTAACCCCCAAAACACCCAATGTTGACATAATCCACACAAGGTTCCATGACCATCCCGGCCCTGCTACCTACTTTGTAGCGCACGGGCACATTAGAGAACCTGACTGCCCACTGTGGCTTCAGGCAGACAGGCTGACTGAGCTGCAGCTGTGAGCGGTGATGTCACTGAATTTACCTGTGGTCAAAACTGGAGGTTCCAACAATACCCACAGGTAAACTTACCTAAGGTGAACTCATTGAAGTCAGCAACCTCACCTCAGGTGAACTCATTGACTTCACTGAGGCCTGCATCACTTGTCAAAAAAAAACACTTTTTTGGCCAGGAGATTCAGATTTGGTGCTGAAATTTATACACCAAATCTGCCTCTCCTGGCAAAAAATGCATCAAAACCACATCGTATTTTGATTCATTTTTTTGCCAGAAGATGCAGATTTGGTGCAGCAATTTGGTGTATAAATTTCAAAATTAAATCTGCATCTCCTGGCAAAAAAAAACGAAGTCTAGGTGCAGTTTTCAGCCAGGAGATGGAGGTTTGATGCAGTAATATCTGGACCAGATTTCTGCACCAAATTTGCTTCACCTGTGAGAAAACCGCACCGATATGGCATCAAAAGAACAGTTTTTGTGCGCTTTTCTGGCCAGAAGATGTAGATATGGTGCTGGAATTTATACATCAAATTCCTGCACTGGATCTGCATCTCCTGGCAAAAAAAGCATCTAAACCACCTTGCGTTTTGATGCATTTTTTTGCTAGAAGATGCAGTAGTGGTTCAGTAATATGGTGTATAAATTTCAGCACCAAATCTGCATCTCTTGGCAAAATTTTGAGTTCAATAAGTTCACCAAAGGTGAGTTTAGCTGCAGTCACAGGTAGAGTACTGTGACAACCTCCAGCTGTGATCACAGGTAAACTGAGTGACGTCACTACTCACAGCTGCTGCTCAGTGAGCATCTGCCTAAAGCTGCAACGGGTGGCCATGTTTTCTAAAGTCCCCATGTGGTGCGACTTGATTATGTAGCAGAGCCGGGATCGTCTTGGGACGTTTTTGGTGTGGATTACGTCGGACCTGGGTGTTTGTGGCTTAATAATTTGGAAAAAGAGAGTGTTTTTTTTGTTTTGTTTTTTTTTAAATAAAGGATTTTTCTGTGTTTTTTGTGTTTATTTCTTTTGATTTACACTATCAATCCAGGTCTTAGTGCCAGCTGTGATTTTTGACAAATGACAGCTGTCATTAACCCCTTATATTACCCCGATTGCCATTGCACCAGGGCAATCTGGATGAGCCAGGTAAAGTACCAGAACTGTTGTATCTAATGGCTGTGGACTGCTATTTTTAGAGTAAGGGGGTCCCAATAATAGCTTCTCACACTGCAAGATCATATCCCATACTTTGCACTGACGTGGGTTAATCACACTGAAACACTGTGTCTGCAAATTGAGATTCTGATCTGGCATAAAACCTACGTCTTATGGAAAGGCTCATGAAAGGGCTACTTTTGACTTTTAGGATTGGTATTTCCAATAGGTGGCACTAGAGTTTGTCCCCTTCCTCCCTTAAGAGACAATTTGAATATTTCCCAGAGGAGCACTGCAGATATAAGACGCCTCACTGGCAGCTAGACTGGCTTGTCAGGTCTCTACAAGGAGAAAAGTTTTCACCTTACACCCCACTATAGCTTCTCACACAGCCAGATCATATCTCATACTTTGCCCTGCGAGGGGCAATCACCCCGAAACACCAAGTCTGCAAATTGAGGTTCTGATCTGCGATAAATCCTAAGTCTTATGAAAAGGCTCATTAAAGGGCCACTTTTGCCTTTTAGGATTGCTACTTCCAATAGATGGCACTAGAGTTCATCACCTTCCTCCCTGAAGAAACAATTTGAGTATTTCTGTACAATGACTTGTATATAAGGCAAAATAAAATAGAGTAAAAAAAAAAACAAAACTCCTCCCCTTTAGCCCATGTTCACACATAGCTTTTTTGCTTTTGTTTTTTCTATGCTCCCCCTACATTAACTACGGACACACTGTGCACAAGATGACGTCTGTGGATCATATTAATTTTTTTTAGCCGCCTCCTCCTCCTTCTTCACCATATCCACAGACTCATCATGCGTCTATCAACCACTATTTTTGAGAGCCACCAGTCAGCCCTCACTCATACATTTTGGAGGGCTCTCTGCCAAACATTTGGTAGAGCAGGACAATGGCTCAGTGGCTAGCACTGCAGTCTCTGGACAAACTGTGCAATTGAACGCAATTTAATTCAATCAATCCTACCTAACTGGCTTTCTTTAAACACTATCAATCTCACTCCATTAAACTCTATAAGCACTAACAAGGAACAATAGTAGCAGTTTTAGAATTTTCCCCTTAAAATAGTGTTTAGGTGGGGGCAGCACCAGGTAATTGAACACAATCAAGCTTGCTTTAATGGGTTTCTTGAACATACTGTAGACCTTACTTGCTTAGACCCGCAACACACATCCGTTTTTTTTGTATGTGTGCGGTATGTATTTGCACATACCGGAGACACGGAGACCCATGTTATTCAATGGTAGATGGCACACACACGTAAAATCACACGGAACGTGTGTCCGTGTGGTAAGTACGTGTTTGCGCTTTTCTACACGGACGACATGTCCGTTTTTGGCCGGCAGCACGCAGGCACGGACCCGCTTTAGTCTATGGGTCCGTGCCTGCACGGACCGCACATGGAGTATGTCCGTGTTCAGCACGTATCGTCCGTGTCCGTTTTTCATCACAAAATCTGAAACACTTGTTACCAATCTATCAGGTCAATTGATGGTCATTAATTCTGGCGCCAAACATACATTTCCTGTCTCATTTGCACGCCAGACAGCAGCTGGGCACCTGTCCTCTCACTGCAGGGGAACTTTGAGCACAGAGAACACCACAGGTACTGAGCATGGCGCCCAGAATCGATACAGAGAGGCTGATTGGAGAAGTAGAGAGGCATCCAGAGCTGTAAGACACACGTGTTGATGGCTACCATGACAGGTTAATGGTGGAACGAGCATGGATGTCTGTGGCAGAGATAATCTACCCTAGGAATGGATGGTCTCAATGCACCCCTGGAAGGAAAAATAGATATGGTGAGTACACATATTTGCATTGCTTCTGTCTTTACCTACATGTGCTCATTCTGTAGGCAGATTATATCCATATTTGTATAGTTTGTTTTGCATGTATTATTGGGCCTGACTCATTTTGAGCTACACTGGAGACTCACAAACAGGATAGTGTAGTTTTCTGGCCTTTTGAACTATTCATTGCAGTTTTCTATTAATGTCAGCATGTGTATATGTGGCCTGCAAAGCATTTTATGCATGTACAAAAGGCATTTCAGGGTGGTCAAGCAACAATTAAACATGTTTGAAATATATTTTTGTTTTCAATTTTCTGCTATTTCTATTGTAAATGTGCTGTGAAATGTCTATACATTTTGAGTTGTATTTTCATATTTGGTTTATTATGCATGTCCCTTGGTGTCACCATGTCTGGAATGGTAACAGTAATGTGTAGTGTATAATGGAAAATCTTTGAGGAATATATGGCACTTCATGGGTTTATAGACATTTTGTTTCTCATGGCTTACTGAAGGTTTTTTTTTTATTTTTGTAAGTAAAAAAGGAGATAAATGATTATACAGTGGTTTAATCATTTTACTGGAGATCTTGATTACTTTGTCATGCTGATTGTGTTATTATGTCACTATATGAGTGTCATGGGTTGTTGTTTTCATACACATGGATATGTGTTGCAATTTATTTAAATTGCTGCAATACAAGAATAATGTTTTATTTTTTATTGTTCAATTGTTATAATTTGTGACCTTATTATACAATTTTTTGTTTTTAAACAGTGGGTCTTGTGAAACGGCGATGGCGCTCAGCACGTGACCAGTTCAGAAGAGAATATAACCCAGTGGCAACCACAGCTGCCGCAGCCAAAAGGAAAAATATGTCCATTATGAAAGACTGAGCTTCCTCATGCCCATTATGGAAGTATCAAAGTAAGTTTAAACCATTACATCACACGGCGGGTTTTTTTTAAATGCACACATTAATTGTGTTATTTTTTTTCTTTCTTCAAAGTACAGAGGATAATCTAGAAGATAGTGAGGAAGCCCAGTCAGCAGTATTAACAGCGACCTCTGCTTCCGAGATGGAGCCTACCTCATATCAACCACCAACAATCCCCAACAACAGCCAGCCAGACGCAGAAGAATTGTCCTCTGATTTGGGCACAAGTCAATCCACTAATCTAATTGCAGGCCAGTCTACAGGGCAACAAAGTGGCCCTTCACCAGTTCTTGAAGAGAGTAGACCACAGCAACAAACAGGCCCACAACCAAGAATAACAACTAATACCATGCGCACAGTAGCCCAATCTATCCGTGGTCGCAGACATAGGCGTTATGAAGATTTACGTTCCCTGCCAGATATCATTGATACCAGAATAATACACATGATGAATTCACTGATACCAGAGAGTGATGGAGAGAGATTTTGCCGCTCCCTTTCTCCCTCTTTTGCATTGGTTCATGCTGATAGTCAGGACAGATTGATGGCGTCCTTAATAACACTAATATCTGCTACCCAACGTGAGACAGAACCCATATATTGTTTTGAAGTGATAGAGCAATGGAGAGCTAATCCACGTGGTCCACACACAAACACAACCCACCAAACTGTGGAACCCCAAACTGATGAACATTACTCTATTTTTCAACTAAATCCTGTAGTGCAACAAACACATATACAGTGTCCATCTTCTTCTATGGGAAGTGATGTACAAATTAGGCCAACAATTGTCCCACACCAAACAGGTACATTAATGACACAAAGGCCATCTCAACAGCCAACATTTGTCCCACAAATACCCCAACAAACACCAATGCAAACCTCTTTTAACTATCCTAGTATTGTTAGTAATGTTCATAGACTACCTCAAATGTTTCAACAACCAACATCCTACCATGTTCCTAATAATCCACAATAACAGTACTTTCAACATTAGACTTACCCAACTAACTTCACATACACACATACTCAGCCTCTTCCAACACATCAATATGTACCACCTACACTTGGTCTTCCATCTGCTCAAACAACTGCATCATTATTTGTTACAAGTACAACAACTGTTACTAGTGGAAACAATGATCAGTCACTCACTACAACATCTAGTGTTGTGCAGCAAACATATTCTGTAGGTGTCAATGCAATGGAGACTACACAGGAAAGCATCACTAGCCTAGAGGATTTAGTTGAATCATAATGTGATATTGTATGTATTATTTTACATTTTGGTATGTTTTCTAGGGTATTGCTGGTCGGAAAACATTTCAAAATGTAACACATTACTTACTCTATATGCATGGGGTAATATTTGTGTTTTCCTTTCCAAAGATTCAATAGAAATTACTCTATCACTTCAAAAACATTACCTGCCTGTTAGAATGATGCCTTGCTCTGGACATGTTGTTTGGACCATCCATTAGAAAAATCTAGGTTTAGGGAAAAAATGCATGCACATAAACTACTACACTAACATTCAGACACCTTTATTATTAAAAATCCAGCCACTATGCAGTATCTGCATATGGTCTGGTCCCATACTTGTATTCCAATAGTGTCAAACAAATTATGTTTGCGTGACATTATTGCATAATACAGTATGGTGTTTTGTATGGGCTAATGTCCCTGACAAAATTCTGTAAAAAAAATAATAGAATACAGGGTGTTTTGCAAAAGATAACAGACATACATAGGTTCAATAAAAAATCTGGACTAATTTTTTCAAATCCAATTTGCCATATTTTTATTAGTCATGTACATTCAGTAGTACTGTTACTTGCAAAACAAAAATTCCTGATTTTATAGCAATAAAGTTAAATCACAATAGCTTATTGGGACCACAAACACAACCAACCAACAAAAAAACCCACAAATTATACCTATGTATGGTCATTATCTCTTTTGTATTACATATGTGTTTGTGATTATGTAACCAAGTGATAAAAAACTATAACAATGTCAAATTTATACATGACTATGGCGATTTAAACTAAAATAATCTTTAAACTGATTCCTCACTTGTAGACCAGAAGTGGACACATTGGTTCTAAGACTACCATTCTCTACAATGGTGCATTTAAAGCTGGCAACTCCTCAATGTCTTCGTCATTGCTTTCATGTAATCTACAGTAATTATGTAACACTACTGTAGCTTTAATGACAGCCTTGACGGTGGTTGGTTGGAGTTGGTTGGTGGTTTGATAAAAGCGCCATCTTGAGGCCAAAATGCCAAAGGCACGTTCAACATAGCAACGTGCTCTGGCCAATTTGCTATTAAATAGGGCTTTTGATCTGTCCAGCCCCCTTCTGGGATATGGACGCATCAAATGCCTAGACAATGCAAACCCCTGATCTGCAACCATTACAAAAGGGACAATAGGGCCATTATTACCAGGCAATGGTCTTGGTGCAGGCAAACTTAAACTATCAGACATTAATCGTCTTGCTAAACGTGAACTTCTGAAAATGCGTGCATCTGAGGCACTGCCATAGGCCCCAATATCAGCAAATAAAAAGCAGTAGTTTGTATCTACCATGGCCAAAATAACTACAGAAAAAAACGTATGATAATTAAAATATCTTGATGCAGAGTTAGGTGGTTTCTTCACTCTAATGTGCTTTTCGTCAATGGCGCCAATACAATTAGGGAAAGCTGTTTTCTCCAAAAATTCTTCAGAAATGTGCATCCATTCCTGTGTTGAAGGCAGCTGCATGACATGAAGCCTAAGGGTATTCCATAGCACAGTGCAGGTATGCAGGATAATCTTGCCAATTGTAGACCTTCCCAATAAGAATTCGAAATGTAGAATGCTGATGGATTGCCCAGTTGCAAGGTAACTGAAATAGAAAAAAAACATGACATTACTTTGACTATTCATGAAAGTTGTTTTTTCAAAACAAATATTTGTGTCATCCAATGACTGGCGAGATACTGTGTATGACTATTATTTTATTGCTTTTGTTGGAAAAACATATGTGTTGATATTTACTTTCCATATTGGAAAAATAATTACTTTTCTGTTTAATAAACAAGATTGTTTGATTTATGACTCTTGTTTCTTTAATTTTGGTAGAGATAGAATGGTAGATGTGAGCACTCAGATCATATTTTAAGATTACAATGAGGTTATGTGATCTATATAAATTTTCAGCAAAACACATACCTAAATTTAAAATTACATAATTTCTACAAAATGATGCCTTTATTTTACATGTATTTCAAAATAACAGATAAAGCATGAGTATACATGACAACACCTACCGTAAAGTCACCAACAGTCGTTCCTCAGGGGAGATGCTGAGGCGCATACAGGTGTCCTGATGCTTCAAACGATGGTACACAAGGCCAAGGATGTTGTCAAATAAATTCATGGTGAGATGGCAGTAGGCTTGGAATTTTGGTGGAAATTTCCGCATTTCACCATAGAGAATATTAAAATGCCCATGTGTTTTCCTGAGCTTCACAAGGGGGTGAATCCACATCCTCTTCTCCAGTGGTGGCTCTTCTTCAATCATATGTCGCCTAACCCCAAATCTCCTAGATATCAACCAGAGCAAATACATGGTTGCTTCATTGGAGAGAGACATTTTGGAGTGTGTATAATGTGAGAATGAGCTCAGAAGCCATGTTTTCAAAAGTTTTTTAAGCAAACTAACCAAATTGGGTAGTTAATTGACCAATTTAACACACCAGGAGCACATTATGATGGGCCAACAAGGTTATTTGTGTGAAAATACGGATCTGAAAAAACAGACGGCACACGTACGTATTTTATGTCAATACGGACATTCCACATGCACACAACGGCTCACATACGCCATCACACGGATGCCATACGTGCCGGAGAAACGCCCCTAAAAACGGAACACGGACCCGAAAAACGGACCGTGAGACACGTACGTTTTTTTTGCGGAAGTGTGTTTTAGGCCTTAAACTGTATAAGCACTAACAAGGAATGATAGCAGTGGTTATAGAATTCTCCCTTTAAAATGGTATTTAAGTAGGGGAAGCACCAGGTAATTGAATGCAATAAACCCTGCCTAACTAGCTTTTTTCTTAAACACTTGTTGGTCTTACTTGAGTTAAACTCTATAAGTAGTTACAAGGTACGATAGTATCGGTTTTAGAATTCTCACTTTAAAATGGCTTTTAGGTGGGGCAGCACCAGGTAATTAAAAGCAATCAACCCAGCATAACTGGCATTTTTACTTCATTAAACTCTATAATGACTAACATGCTCAGATAGCAGCAATTTTAGAATTCTCCCTTTAAAATAGCATTTTTTGGGGGCAGCAAATAATTTAACACACTCAATTCTCCCGAAATGTTTTTTAAAACACTCTGTTGCCCTTACTCCACTAAGCACTAACCTGTTCAGATAGCATCAATTTTAGAATTCTACCTTTAAAATGGCATTTTGTATGGCACAGCAGGTACTTTTACTCAATCAACCCTGCCTAAATACCTTTTTACACACAGTGGACCTTAATCATATATCTCGTGCTGCACTACACTCAGCTTCGGATATCGTGAATACTGTACTATTCGTGCGAGTAACGAATAGTGCCAAGTATATTCACTCATCACAACTTTTTATGTTTTATTTCACCGAGTAAAAATGCTTTTTATAATAAATATGGTATTTTATGGTAGTTGCCATACCGAATAAGTAACATGATAGTTTAACAGATCTGGATTCGGTTATACCAAATATGTGTACATTTCTTTGTTTATTTTTGTTTTAATACAAAGCTGCATTTTTTGTGGTCAAAAGGGTTTTAATTATTTGTGTGCATTTTTTTACTTAACTTTTTGACACATTTTATTTAACTTTTTTAAACGTTTTAACTTTCCCACTGTGGGACATGAATATTTTTTAGTCTGATGGTTGGTCTCATGCACTGCTGTACTCATATACAGCAGAACATGAGACCTGTCAGTGATTCGCTGACAGTTCCTGTAAGACCTATAGCAGGATCTTACAAACCCCAGGGTGCCATGGCAAAAATCAGCACCAACTATTACCATTGCGGGGGGCTAGTTCTGCCAAAGGCAGTCTTTTAACCCCTGTCTAACTTAATACCAGTGTCGCATTTAACAGTGATATTTAAAGGGAATTTATCACCAGGTTTTGGCTACCCCATCTAAAAGTAGCATAATGTAGAAAGAAACCCTGATTTCAGCGATGTGTCACTTACTGAGCTGTTTGCTGTCATTTTCATATTATCAATGTTTTTTCTGCTACAGATCTAGCAGTTATACAAAGCTCATGAATATGCTGAACTACCTGGAAGCAGGCCAAGTAGTCCTCTAATAATAATCTATGGCTGATTAAACAGTGATTTTATCAAAACTACAGTAAGCAGCCCAGTAAGTGAACCCCCGCTGGAATCAGGGTCTCTGCCCCTACATTATGCTGCTCTCAGATTAGGTGTTTAAAAATCTGGTGACAGATTCCCTTTAAGGGATGCCTGCTGGTGTCAGCTGTCATGTACAGCTGTCAACCGTGGGAATTTCACCTGTAGGGTGGTGCTATTCAATTATTTCTCAGCACTATTAAAAATCAGCTCTGAAGAATAAGTACCCTGAATGACCGCCGTTAAAAGGCATAGCAGCAGTCATTAAGGGGAAAAGGTACCTGGATGTAAATGTTTATTCGTGATACAGACTAATTTTCCTCAGGGCTGTGGTTCCAGAATGGTCTGCAGTGTGATGATGACTAATAACTAGAAATCCCAGTATCACCTTACTGTTACTAAGGATGTACTGGAAATTGTTGGTTCATGCAATACAAATGTACAGTGAAAAAAATAAGTATTTGATACACTGCCGAATTTGCAAGTTTTCCCACCTAGAAAGAATGCAGAGGTCTTTAATTTTTATCGACAGACACAATCCCCCCAAAAAATCCAGAAAATCACATTGTTTGATTTTGAAATAATTAATTTGCATTTTATTGCATGAAATAAGTATTTACTCATCTAACAACCAGCAAGAATTCTGGCTCTGACAGACCTGTTATTTTTTATTTAGGAAGCCCTCCTAAATTTTTTAAAAATATATTTATTTTAAAATCATACAATGTGATTTTCTGAATTTTTGGGGGATTCTGTCTATCACAGTTGTAATGTACCTACTATAAAAATTATGGACCTCTCTATTCTTTGTAGGTGGGAAAACTTTCAGAATCGTCAGTGTATCAGTATCAAATACTTACTTTCACCACTGTATTAGAGTCTGATGTGACATTGCAATTGATGTGGCATGTACTGATGGTGGTTCTTGTGATGTATTTCTGTACTGCTGGAGGTTCTGATGATGAATTTCTGTACTGCTGTTGATTCTGATGATGAATTTCTGTACTGCTGTTGGTTCTGATTATGAATTTTAGTACTGCTGGTGGTTCTGATGATGATTTTCAGTACCACTGGTGGTTCTGATGATGGATTTATGTACTGTTGGTGGTTATGATGATTAATTTTTGTACTGTTGGTCATTCTGATGATTAATATCTGTACTGCTAGTGGTTCTGATGATTAATTTCAGTACTGATTAGGGTTTTGATTCTGTGTTTCTGTATAGATGGGAATTATAGGGATATAGGTCTCTACTGCTGGTAGTTCTGATGATGAATTTTTGTACTGCTGGTGGTTCTGGGGATGTATTTCTGAAATGATGAGATTTGTGATGTTGTGTTTCTGTATTGATGGGGTTTCTAATCATATATGTGACTAGAGTGATCAGACCTCTTAATTCTCACAGCTCAAACAGTGCATGCTGTCAGGATTCTCTGGTGCTGGGGCAGGCAGTAAGAGTGGGAAGTATTTAAAACGCATGCATGCAATTTGCAACAATCGATTAGTCTTGCTCACTGCCAAAAAGGGGTGCTCAGAGAAAAATAGAGCATATGGAAAGCAGGACCGTGCTTCATCGCAGTGTGCTCAGAACGCTGTACGAGGACCCTTATATACCAGAAGATTAAAGTCACATGACCCCTTTGAGCTGCGTCAGCTGTTACATGAGTGCCTTCACATGCCCGATGAAAAGTAACTGGAAATATCTGGAAAAGGACGAAAGAATGACGCGTGCGCATAATAACTAGGCCCGCGGTCAGGTGAATCTTTACAAAGTGATAAAAAAACCACGTAATTGGCATCATGTGACAGGCCGAAAGGCCGACTAAATCCGGAAAAAGCTGTACATACGGCGTATGCTCAAAAGATCTCGCATAGCTGTAATTACAGGAATAAGACATGGCACCAGTACACTTATGGCATATTAGTATTACTCAAACAACCAGGAATTACCAAATACATGAAGTACTATAATATAAATAATATAAAAAAAAGGAAGTGGTTAAAAGGAAAATAATAATGCAAATGAATTACTAACAAATAAATAAAATTAAGAATACAGACCAGAATTATAAGATTAGAAATAATAAGATTAGAAAAAAGGAAAAATAAAATAAAATTAAAAATAAAAATAAAGATAAAAAATGTATACGTATATAATGGAAAGAAAGCTAATAGATTATTAAATTAATAATCCCTCAAGATGAAATAACTGAAAAAGAAGCAGAGAAAAAAGACAGAAAAACAAGACAGAAAACCAGGAACAGGGGAAAAAACATATGTTTACCCCATGATTTATATAACCTAAGTAGAACGGAAAGAAAGAACAAGTCCAATAAGCATAACATAATGTACTGAGCACCAGCACATCTATCAATAACTCAGTATCAGCACCTAAAGGAGAACATCACACTCCCTATTTAGACCCATAGGCTCCAAAGTCTGTAACGTGTATATCCAGTAGGATTCACGTGTTTTTAATAGTTTGACCATGTCTCCTCCCCTGCGTAGAGCCGGCACCTGTTCGATGATTTGGTTCCTTAATTGCGAAACAGAACGTCTCATTTTAACAAAATGATCTGGTTAGGTAAAAGGGTTCCTTTACATCTTATAGTAGATTTGTGTTGTGAAATGCGGTCTCGGATATGTTGGGTAGTCTCACCAACATACCCGAAACCACAGGGGCATTTAATCAAATATACCACGTAAGACGTGTCACACGTAAAGAAGCCCCTAATGGGAAATCTTCTACCTGATCTTGAATGTGTAAAGGAATCCCCCTTCGTTATATATGAACATTGTAAACAACTCAAACATGGGAACATTCCATTATTTCGTTTTGTCAATGTACTCTGTACCAGGGCCCGTCTGCTACTACATGCAGTCATGTGTCGACTAAACATGCACTGCCTTGCTCAATCAAAATCAATTGAGCGAGACCAAACACGTTTAGTCAGAATGTAGCCTAAAGTAAGGAAAATAGCATACTTATGCTTACATAACTGTCCACTCTCACCACTGGCAAAAAAGAATCCTAAAAGTAGGCACAAGGCAGTGCATGTACTGTGAGAATTCAGAGGCCTTTCAACTCAAAACCTGGACAACCCCATTTATAAAATGAACAAAACAAAATTCCAAACAAGCATGGCTATGGTAAATGCCATGCAAAATAATTAAGATGATATATACAGAGCATAACTCCAGAACAATTGATGAAATGCAGGAGAAAATGGGTAAAAAATGGACATCAGTAAACAATGTTCAATAGAAAATTACACATTTTTATAAATAACAATATTAAAATGAGAATCCACAACCATAGAACAACCAATGTCCATATTTAACAGCAAGTGATCCGTATATAGCAATACATAGATAAGGCAAAGGACGCCAATAAAATAAACGGACCAGAAATACAGTCAGATGGTAATGACTTAATACCCCACATAGAGAGTAAAAGGGGGACAATCTGATCAAAGGTCAAAAAAATTATTGTAGGTACACCAAAACATTACAGCAATTAAGCAAACGTTAACTAGCATCATGGAGGTTCAAGTAAATGGACAATATGACCAAATAACCATTTGACCTCTGAGGAATCCATGTATTTGGTTATTTTTAAGAAGCGAAACATACGTTAGGTCTCCTGTCTTCTTTTCCTCTGGATAACCTTTGTCCTCTGACTACCCAACACTGTGAGTATATGGGTGATGTATATCTGATCATGGTCAGCTATTTTTTGTACATCGCGACATATTTATACCCTATTGGTTAGCCTGCACGGGGATCTCTTCATTTACTTGGTCATATTTGATTAATTACAGATGGTTATTTGGTCATATTGTCTGTTTACTGTATTAGGTCTCTGTGTGGGTCCATTTCACCACCTTCAGGGCTCCTTTTTATTATGTATACTAAAAATAGTTCTTATTTACTTTGGCAACATCTGAGTTTTCACGGGAAGTAAACGTATGTGTTTCATCTGCTGCACTAAGTTTTTTTGACTGACCACTGAGTTTATGACCCTTAATATTTCAGTTTCCCATTTTTTTGGTGCATCTTCAAAAGAGCTAGAACAGTACATCGTGAAACCCTAGTCTGCTTTTCAATATTTGCTTGGGAGAAACCTTGCTGATGCAGTACTACTACCTTGTATCTTGTTGCTGTGCTCAGTCACACCAAGGTGTATATTGACCTATGACATTAAATGATCTTCAACAACCTCACCTTTGTAGCAAGATTTGGCTGTTCCTCATCCAGTTTTAAGCCTCAAACTCAGCTGTTTCAGTTTCTGTTAATGACATATACAATGATGACCACCATTATCACCTATTTGGTATTACTGGCCCCTCATAATACAACAAAATCCACTTACTTTGCGCAAGTGTACCAAGAAAAATAGATGTTTTGAAAGAAAATGAAAATCACACCAAATATTGATTTGTTTCTATTTTTTTAATGCATTCACTTTGAATTTTGTTAATTCATAACAATGAACCATTAACAAACACTTCTATTTTTAAAAGCTTTCTTACAATGTAGCAATTTTCCCAACCTGTATATAATTTTTGTACAGTAATGTAATAAAATATCAGATTGTCAACCTATTCAATGAACATTCTCTGCTATGTTTGGCTAAAAAATGGAGAAGCTGCTGTGCAACATTTCATGAGTACAGGCAATAGACTGCAGAATTATAAAAATATTTGCCATTTATATTAGAATTTACAAGATGAAAGTGCTGCCATGTCGTATACACTGCTCCAATATTACCATGTTTTTCAGTATCCTTAGAATGTAAAGTATTTTGCACTTGCCTGTGGGTCTCTATGGACCGTACTTTTGTACCTGCTTTGACCTTAAGCTTTAAATGTGATGCTATTTTTATAATTTATTTCCTTAAACATTCAACGAAAGAATCGTTTGACGGATTTTCATTTTTGTCATTGCACACTTTACCATACAAAGTCAGAACAAAGGGCAAATATCTTTATGATTACTAATTAGGTAGTTTGTCACTAAATGCTTTCATCCTTGTATTTTCGCCTTCAGATGATAATGGATTAACTAGTTCTCCGACACGTTCGTCGAGGTTCAGTAGAATGACTGCTTGGTTATTAGCATACCTGGAAATCTTTCTCACGCCACAAAGGTACAATATGTGCAATTTTGGAATATACTGGTCTGTAATAGTATTCTACATTTTTAAATTTACGTGCTTATATCTAGCATCAGATTGGGCTTCCTTATTTCTACTAGAGGCAATGAGTCATCTATACAAAATATGTACAATGTAAAGGGATCCTGTCATTAGATTCATGCTGCCTGAAACACAGGCAAACAGGTCCTGATTCTAAATACTGAGCAGGATTAAGTGCAAAAAATTAGCCCATATCAGAATGTGCCTGTATAACGGTAATATCGTCAGCCCCAGTGCACGTTTTGAAACTGCCTTCTGCCTGAATTTAGCATTTAGAATGATGTCCATGTTATATGACATTAGGCACTTTATCTTCTAACAAGCAGTGGATCATTACTATATTTATGCACTTTGTGTTTTACACCCTGATCACATGTCTCTATACAAGTAATGTTTAAAGGGAATCAATCACCAGGATTTTCGTATATAAGCTAAAGTCAGTGCTATACTGGCACTATTAGGCTGATTCTATACATACCTGTAGTGGTCAGCTCGGATGTTTAGGTTTTGAAATTCAAAAAATTAAAGTTTATAAAATGAGCAGCTTTTGAGTGACAGCAGCTGAGGATCAGATAATATATTCATAGTTATCCCCTCCCCCTGTTAGAATTAGCATAAGTATTATACAAATGATTCACTTTGACGATTGCATGACCTGTGTGAGGTCATACCCATGTGACCAGAAGGGGCGGGGCCTCAGCCAACAAAGCTGGATACCAGGTCACATGGGTATGACCTTACACAGATCCTGCAACAAAGTGAATCGATTGTATAATGCTTATGCTAATTCTAATAGAGGGAGGGGATAACTATGAATATATTATCTGATCCTCAGCTGCTGTCACTCAAGCAGCTGCCGATTTTTTTAAACTTTACTTTCTTGGATGTGAAAACGCAAACATCCGAGCTGACCACTACAGGTATGTACAGAATCAGCCTGATAGTGCTATTATAGCACAGGCTTTAGGTTATATACAAAAATCCTGATGATTTGTTAGCTTTATTATATGTATATATGTTGCAAGACCATTTGTTCACCTACTATACCACTTGGTACATTATGTATATGCATGTATTTACAGTATATCATATTAAGTAATTACATCATTGCACATTTATGGTACAAATTGTTTGACTTCACATTATTTAGTGTACTACATTGCCTATATTCATCTTTGCCATTTCATCTCTTTCCCCATTGTGTTTTGTTCAAATTCACAATTTTATTTAATTTTTATTATGTTGTTGATCTAATAAAAAATATAGATTTTTTTATGTAAGTGGCTCTGAACTCTAGTCATATTCTCCTGCTGATAAAACACTAATTGTATGGAAACTACAGCACATAACCCTAATAAGTGGCACATCTCTGGAATTAAGCTTTCTACTCCTACATCATGCTGTCATGCTGATTGCAGAAATAAATAGTGAAAACCTGCTGACAGATTAATCTTAAAATAATTTATTGAGCCCGCTTCATTGCTCCAATAATCTAATTTTAGATGCGGACTTGTGATGGGCAGACCCTTACTGTAAAAGTCCAAACCTGAGCGGGTTCACAGGTACCTGAGAGGCGGACTCGGGCCCAGAATGCTCAGGGAAAAGTGGCTATTGATCTGGATGCAGCACACGGGTAATCCAAAAAACTAAAGGAAAATTTAAGAAAAAAATAATAAAGCAAGCGAACTCTACTTATTGAGTCACCAGCACGGCTGTAACTGCTAACACAGCCACTCATTCACTTCCAGGGATGCTCATTACCTTCATTGCATATGCACTGCTTTCACCGCCCACCAACGTCTGTGATTGGTTGCAGTCAGACGTGCCCCCATGACAGTAACAGCGTTTATGATGCTTCCAATCACAGATCATGTCTGCAGATCCCTATGGTACAGTAAAAATAAATAAATAAAAATATTGGCATATGGTCCCCCCATATTATGATACCCAGCACAGAAAAAGCATGCCTAGCCGTGCGTTTATCTTGGCTGTGTATCAAAATAGGAGTAACCGCATACGGCTTTTTTTTTTTAAATAAAAAATATTGAAATAAATGATTAAAAAAACAGCATGCGGTTCCCCCAAATTTTGATACTCAGCTACGATAAAGCCCAATAGCTGGGGGCTGGTATTCTCAGGCTAGGGAGACCCATGGTTATTGGCCCCCCAGCCTAAAAATAGCAGCCTGGACCAGCCCAAGATTGCCGCATCTATTAGGTGTATCAATCACAGCACTTTACCTGGCTCTTCCCAATTGCCCTGGTGCAGAAGCAATTGGGGGTAATTAGGGATTAATCGCAGCTCACAGCTGCGACTAATCCCTAGATTAGAAATGTCTATAAGACCCTTCCATTACTAATCTGTAAGTGAAAAGAAATTAACACAAACACTAAAAAATCCTTTATTTGAAATAAAAGACAAAACAACACCCTCTTTCAGCACTATAATAACCCCCAAAACATCCTTTCAAGTCTGATGTAATCCAAACAAGGTCCTCCAACGATTCCAGCTCTTCTGCATTACTGAAGGCACAGCATGCAATCATGGTACATGACCGCTCGCTGCGGACTTCAGGCAGAGACTGAGCAGCAATGAGTGGTGATGTCACTCAGGTAAGTTTCGGGCACAGCTGGAGGCTCACACTGCTATCCTCCCTGCCATTTTTCTGTGACCTGGCGATAAACTATACCACATATTGTCAAGAAATCTTCCAATGACAGCAGCAGAGCTACTTAATACACATGATCCCAAGCAGCTTTCATGTTAAAATTCTAGTACAAATTTATATTTGTGTAAGAAGACTAAGACATTTTAGCATTGATTACCTCCTTAGGCAAAAAAATATCATGATTTATTAATTAAAAATATTCAGATTTTTTTATTACGGTTTTTTGCTTATTTATTTTTTTTTTATTTTTTTTGTTAATCAGTGCACTATTTGTCACAATGTCAAAATATAAAAATAACCTATCAAGGTGGATCTTGTAAATATTATATGAACATAATAGACTGATCTAAATGAATACACTTTTGTATGAGTTTATGTACTGCAGAAAGCATATTAGGAAATGAAAACTGTGCAAAGTGTAAATGGGAACATCGCTATAATTTTAGCAAAATATATGATTGGAGATGTAGCAGATCCTGTCAGTACATATTTTTTTAAATGCCCTTTTAAGTCTGCAAAGTAAACTACTGTTTCCAATAATAAACAGAGCAGTGTTAAAAAATAACGTTTCTTCAATGAGATTTGATTTTGTAAGTTGACACTAATTGGGACATTTAAAGTGCTTCCCTAGAGCAATCCTGTCTTGTTAGTCATGTGAAATATATATTTGCAGTTTCTTATATTTTTTTTTATTTTTTACAAAAATGAAGAGAATATTTTACATAGCTCCATCCCTTTAAACAAAACTGAAAGTTAGAAAGGGAACCTGTCTTGTAGCAAACACTTGCTAAGAGCCATGGTACATTAACTAGGCTATTATAGTGGGCGTGCTCGGTGTATACCACTGTCAAGCTTCTCCGTAGCAGTTTGGTACAAAGCGATATTTTGGCACATGTGAGGAGTGTTTGTTTCCTTTGGAAAAAACCTTTTGTCCCTTACGATGAGTGGGTTATCGGAAAGTTTTTGTGACAGAATATAGTAATGTTCTGCCATTTTAGCTGACAACTTTAAATGTAACCACTTAAGATCAGAAATGAAATGTAATACAAAATATCACTTTTCTAAAAACATTATTTAATCTAATAAAAATGGAGGATTGTTGTCCTAAAAACCTAATACGCACTGACATCTGAAAGCTATTAGGCAAGCAATTTCTGAGCGAGCAGACGTAAGACATTCATAACATACCAATTGGTGAATACAGATAGATTATGTAAGATAGAGAAAGAACAGATACACGGGCCGTATCCATGTATGAAAACATGATGACATACTGTACATTACAAGTAATAGGTTGTATTACTTAAACAAATTGCTTAAGGCAAAGGAAAGATCTTGCCTCGCATTTACTTGTAATTTTACCCTTAACCTTTCTTGCATAGAAAAGGTTACAAAATATAATGTATTACTCTCAAGGTAAAATGTCCTAATCAATTGTAAAGGCGTGCAATTGCTGTAATAGTCTCATGGGCCATTTGTATTTTACTACAATAGGTATGGCTTGGCAAAATTTTAAGGACAATTTTACTGATAGCCTGAACATTTGATTTTGAATTTATGTGGTTTACCACTACGTATATATCTTTCTGAATGTGATATCAGAGATGGCAGTCATGTGATATACACACAAAGCAGCACCAGATGGAAAGAGAAAACAATATACTAAGTCACATTTCAGGCTTTTAGCACAAAGAAAAGGAAGATGGCCAGCTTCTTTTAAAATCACTATTTAGATAGATGGGAGAATCAATTCTCAGGAATCCAGTATATTGACTGGATCTGTAATCAATGACCACCGGACAGGGGTCCAAAAATCTCTCTAGTTCCTAACATTCCCAGTTCTTCTTTTAATTAGCTGGGTTAGTACTACGTCATCATTGTGACATTACGCACACCCAGTGTCACGCTAGCCTGAATAATCAAAAGAAGAGCTGGAAGGTAAACTGGTTCATCTGATCTTGCTATTCAAAAGTACCTTCAGCTTTAACAGAAAATTAATTTTAACACAGGATATAGTCATATCTATATATATAATTGCCTTATTCTGTCTGTCTGTCTGTCTGTCTGTCATGCTCCAAAATTGTGTCCTTACGGTGACACAAAGCTGATTGGCCGCTGGGCTCGCCATGGCCCCGCACCCCCCCACGGATTGGCCTCTTGCCCTGGCTCTCTGCAGGCCCCGCCCCCCTCACGCAATGCACGCTCGCTCTGGCCCAACTGACACGGAGCTCCGACTCCCAGGTGAGCACACACACACACATCAGATCACACTCACTCTCACACACACCTCACACATCACATCCACACACTCACAACATCCTGGGATATCGCAGACATAACCTTGCGATGCTGGGATCTTGACGGAGCCCATGAACGCTGGTAACCATTATACACATCGGGTAACTAAGGTCCCTTGGTTACCCGATGTGTATCATAGTTACCAGTGTACACTGGCTCCGTCACGATCCCAGCAGCGCCAGACATAACCTTGCGATGCTGGGATCTTGACGGAGGCCGTGAACGCTGGTAACCATTATACACATCGGGTAACTAAGGTCCCTTGGTTACCCGATGTGTATCATAGTTACCAGTGTACACCGGCTCACACTCACTCTCACACACACCTCACACACACATCACATCGCATCCACATACTCACAGCATCCGGAGATATCGCTTGCTTCTCGGCCTCGATACTGTGCTGTTGTGACCTTCCAGGACCTGCCGGAGGATCACATGGCCAGAAGCATGTGGTATCTCCGGATGTTGTGAGTGTGAGCGTGGATGTGCGATATCGTCAGTGTGTGTGTGTGTGTGTGTGAGTGTATGCGATCGGGTGTGTGTGAGTGTATGCGATTGGGTTTGTGTGAGTGTATGCGATCGGGTGTGTGTGAGTGTATGCGATCGGATCTGTGAGTGTCGGCAGAGGAGCACGGCGTGCTGGAGGAGGCTGGGAGGAGAGAGGCTGATCTTGGGGGGGGCTGGGAGGGGGAGGGGGAGGCTGATGCTGGGGGAGACTGGGAGGGGAAGGCTGATGCTGAGGGAGGCTGGGAGGGGGAGGCTGGGAGGAGAGAGGCTGATCCTGGGGAAGGCTGGGAGGGGGAGGCTGATGCTGGGGGAGGCTGGAAGGAGAGAGGCTGATGCTGGGGGAGGCTGGGAGGAGAGAGGCTGATCCTGGGGAAGGCTGGGAGGGGGAGGCTGATGCTGGGGGAGGCTGGAAGGAGAGAGGCTGATGCTGGGGGAGGCTGGGAGGAGAGAGGCTGCTGCTGGGGGAGGCTGATGCTGGGGGAGGCTGGGAGGGGGAGGCTGATGCTGGGGGAGGCTGGGAGGAGAGACTGATGCTGGGGGAGGCTGATGCTGGGGGAGGCTGGAAGGAAAGAGGCTGATGCTGGGGGAGGCTGATGCTGGGGGAGGCTGGAAGGAGAGAGGCTGATGCTGGGGGAGGCTGATGCTGGGGGAGGCTGGGAGGAGGGAGGCTGGGAGGAGAGAGGCTGATGCTGGGGGAGGCTGATGCTGGGGGAGGCTGGGAGGAGAGAGGCTGATGCTGGGGGAGGTTGATGCTGGGGGAGGCTGGGAGGGGGAGGCTGATGCTGGGGGAGGCTGGGAGCACGATGGGGGGTGCGCAGCATGGGGGATGGAGCACGTTTGGGAGTGCGCAGCATGGCGGATGGAGCACGTTTGGGACTGCGCAGCATGGCGGATGGACCACGTTTGGGAGTGCGCAGCATGGGGGATGGAGCACGTTTGGGAGTGCGCAGCATGGCGGATGGAGCACGTTTGGGACTGCGCAGCATGGCGGATGGACCACGTTTGGGAGTGCGCAGCATGGCGGATGGACCACGTTTGGGAGTGCGCAGCATGGCGGATGGAGCATGTTTGGGAGTGCGCAGCATGGCGGATGGAGCACGTTTGGGAGTGCGCAGCATGGCGGATGGAGCACGTTTGGGAGTGCGCAGCATGGCGGATGGAGCACGTTTGGGAGTGCGCAGCATGGCGGATGGAACATGTTTGGGACTGCGCAGCATGGCGGATGGACCACGTTTGGGAGTGCGCAGCATGGCGGATGGAGCATGTTTGGGAGTGCGCAGCATGGCGGATGGAGCACGTTTGGGAGTGCGCAGCATGGCGAATGGAGCACGTTTGGGAGTGCGCAGCATGGCGGATGGAGCATGTTTGGGAGTGCGCAGCATGGCGGATGGAGCACATTTGGGAGTGCGCAGCATGGCGGATGGAGCACGTTTGGGAGTGCGCAGCATGGCGGATAGACCACGTTTGGGAGTGCGCAGCATGGCGGATGGAGCACGTTTGGGAGTGCGCAGCATGGCGGATGGAGCACGATGGGGAGTGCGCAGCATGGGGGATGGAGCACGATGGGAGGTGCACACCTCCCCCCAACACACACACACACAACACACCACACACACACTGGGAACCACAAACACCGCCGTACACAGACACCCACACACACAGACAACGCTGCACACACACAACACCCAACACACAAACACCGCGGCATACATAAATATATGCACATACCACGCAACACACACACATTGCACAAAACATACCTCCCCCCAAAACACACCACACCCACACAAACCGCGCAACACACACACACAACGCTACAGACACACAGCGCTCCACAAACAACGCAACACACGCAACACACGCAACACACATACAACACCGCTCTCACCCCCCGTCACACCCAGACAACACCCAGAACATGTACAGCGCCCTACACAAACACTTGGTAACTACACACAACAACATCTATATATATATATATATATAACAAAAATCATACATTAACTACACAATACGTAAATTCTAGAATACCCGATGCGTAGAATCGGGCCACCTTCTAGTAATGTAATATATTTTTATAAATTAATTTATTAGGTTATTTTGTACTAGCTGTAGTACCTCGCATTGCCCGGGATAGTAACTATAAGTGTCTCTCTGTCTCTCTCCCACTGTCTCACTCTCCCTCCCTGTCTGTCTGTCCCCCTCTCTGACTGTCTCTGTCTCCCACTGTCTTTTTGTCTTCCTGTCTCTCTCTCTGTCTCTCTGTCTGTCCCTCTCTGTCTATCTCTCTGTTTGTCTCTCTCCCTGCCTCTCTATATCTCTCTATGTCTGTCTCTCTCTGTCTGTCCCTCCCTCTCTGTCTTTCTCTTTGTCTGTCTTTGTCTGTTTCTCTCTGTCTCTATCTGTCTCTCTCTGTCTGTTACTAGATCAGTCACTGTCTCTTTATCTCTCTCCGTCTGCCTCTCTCTGTCAGTCTGTGTCACTCAGTCTTTCTCTTGGGATCTCTCCCTGTCTATCTGTCTCTCTATCTCTCTTAGGGAGTTGCGCAGTGACTTGCATTCTTTGTCGAACCATTTTTAGCCTTTGTAGGCTTCATGGGGTTGGTCTTTCTGATGCCTGCTAGCTCTGCCATGGTACAGTCAGGGCCAGAAATATTTGGACAGTGACACAAGTTTTGTTATTTTAGCTGTTTACAAAAACATTTTCAGAAATACAATTATATATATAATATGGGCTGAAAGTGCACACTCCCAGCTGCAATATGAGAGTTTTCACATCCAAATCGGAGAAAGGGTTTAGGAATCATAGCTCTGTAATGCATAGCCTCCTCTTTTTCAAGGGACCAAAAGTAATTGGACAAGGGACTCTAAGGGCTGCAATTAACTCTGAAGGCGTCTCCCTCGTTAACCTGTAATCAATGAAGTAGTTAAAAGGTCTGGGGTTGATTACAGGTGTGTGGTTTTGCATTTGGAAGCTGTTGCTGTGACCAGACAACATGCGGTCTAAGGAACTCTCAATTGAGGTGAAGCAGAACATCCTGAGGCTGAAAAAAAAGAAAAAATCCATCAGAGAGATAGCAGACATGCTTGGAGTAGCAAAATCAACAGTCGGGTACATTCTG
Source organism: Anomaloglossus baeobatrachus (assembly GCF_048569485.1). Lineage (NCBI taxonomy): Eukaryota > Metazoa > Chordata > Amphibia > Anura > Aromobatidae > Anomaloglossus > Anomaloglossus baeobatrachus. The sequence continues at coordinate 576,047,290 of NC_134353.1, read as the reverse complement.
AGAAAAAAGGAATTGACTGGTGAGCTTGGGAACTCAAAAAGGCCTGGGCGTCCACGGATGACAACAGTGGTGGATGATCGCCGCATACTTTCTTTGGTGAAGAAGAACCCGTTCACAACATCAACTGAAGTCCAGAACACTCTCAGTGAAGTAGGTGTATCTGTCTCTAAGTCAACAGTAAAGAGAAGACTCCAAGAAAGTAAATACAAAGGGTTCACATCTAGATGCAAACCATTCATCAATTCCAAAAATAGACAGGCCAGAGTTAAAATTGCTGAAAAACACCTCATGAAGCCAGCTCAGTTCTGGAAAAGTATTCTATGGACAGATGAGACAAAGATCAACCTGTACCAGAATGATGGGAAGAAAAAAGTTTGGAGAAGAAAGGGAACGGCACATGATCCAAGGCACACCACATCCTCTGTAAAACATGGTGGAGGCAACGTGATGGCATGGGCATGCATGGCTTTCAATGGCACTGGGTCACTTGTGTTTATTGATGACATAACAGCAGACAAAAGTAGCCGGATGAATTCGGAAGTGTACCGGGATATACTTTCAGCCCAGATTCAGCCAAATGCCGCAAAGTTGATCGGACGGCGCTTCATAGTACAGATGGACAATGACCCCAAGCATACAGCCAAAGCTACCCAGGAGTTCATGAGTGCAAAAAAGTGGAACATTCTGCAATGGCCAAGTCAATCACCAGATCTTAACCCAATTGAGCATGCATTTCACTTGCTCAAATCCAGACTTACGACGGAAAGACCAACAAACAAGCAAGACCTGAAGGCTGCGGCTGTAAAGGCCTGGCAAAGCATTAAGAAGGAGGAAACCCAGTGTTTGGTGATGTCCATGGGTTCCAGACTTAAGGCAGTGATTGCCTCCAAAGGATTCGCAACAAAATATTGAAAATAAAAATATTTTGTTTGGGTTTGGTTTATTTGTCCAATTACTTTTGACCTCCTAAAATGTTGAGTGTTTGTAAAGAAATGTGTACAATTCCTACAATTTCTATCAGATATTTTTGTTCAAACCTTCAAATTAAACGTTACAATCTGCACTTGAATTCTGTTGTAGTGGTTTCATCTCAAATCCAATGTGGTGGCATGCAGAGCCCAACTCGCGAAAATTGTGTCACTGTCCAAATATTTCTGGACCTAACTGTATATAGGATGTTGTTAAAGTCATTTACTGCCCGGTTGACTCCTTGCTGGTTTGATGTATAGTGTCTTGTGTTGAAATTTACAAGTAGCTCTTGGATCTCGGTTCTGTTGCTCATGTTGGTGTATTCAGTGGATAACTGTTTAGGCCATTTGTAGGCTGGTGGCAGGTTATGGAGACCGGTCAGGTGGGGCTTCTCTGTGTGTTACTTGTCCGTGGATCTCATGTACAGCAGTGTTTGATTGTGGTCTGACAGGTGAGTTTCGGGGGTGACTATAAAGGCATTTATTTTTGCTGGGTCCATGTCCATTATTGTGTAATCCACCACACTACTGCCCATGTGGGAGCTTAATGTAAATCTCCCTAATGAGTCCCCCCTGATGCGCCCATTCACTATATACATAGGTAAGGATGGTTGACCTCAGGGAGATCAACATCCAACACAGCGGAGACACCATCACGTGTTTCTCAACGCAGTGACACTAGAACAAGGCCCCCTGGGAAAATATGCAAAACAAGAATGCTGCGGAGACACCGTCACATGTTTCTCAACACTAGCAGGAAACTAGCCAGGTCTTTCACCGGGAAAGAACAACCACGGGAAGGGCAGTCTCCAGTCAAGGAGACCACCTATGCCAAACATGGTATCCATCCACAGACAGCTGTTTCGGGGTATTTGCCCCTCATCACTGTGGAGTAGGAAACTGGCTAGTGGGAGCAATGCCTACTAGAAGACTACATAGGTAAGGATGGTTGACCTCGGGGAGATCAACATCCAACACTGCGGAGACACCATCACGTGTTTCTCAATGTAGTGACACTAGAACAAGGCCCCCTGGGAAAATATGCAAAACAAGAATGCCGCGGAGACACTGGCACATGTTTCTCAACACTAGCAGGAAACTAGCCAGGTCTTTCACCGGGAAGGAAATAGCATGGGAAGGGCAGTCTCCAGTCAAAGAGACCACCTATGCCAAACATGGTATCCATCCACAGACAGCTGTTTCGGGGGATTTGCCCCTCATCAGTGTGGAGTAGGAAACTGGCTAGTGGGAGCAATGCCTAGTAGAAGACTACATAGGTAAGGATGGTTGACCTCGGAGAAAAAGGGAATATTTACAGGGGATTGTTGAATAAAGTTCACACGTGACGCCACTTGTGGTTTGCAGCTATGCGGATGGAGCCACCGCTGCACAGTTTTCACTACTGGAGCTGGTGTTAGTGGCAGCCTAGATATTAGGCCCTCCGCAAGCAGGGCCAGGCCTCAGAGGATAGGTGAGGTAGACGGGTGTTGAAAGAAGGTAGGCCACACAAGGGGTTGCAGTGTAACTGGTTCCTTTACTCACAGTAAGCTAGTAAACTGGTCACCCGAGGCCGGCAGGTCTCAACCGCTGTTCCCCTTTGTTCCAGTGCTGGTTTAGTGACCTAGTGGCTTCTTTCCCCTGCACCTATGTTTGGTTGGTGGGTTCCTGTGGCTTGGAGCGGCTGGGGGTCCCCTCCTGGTTGTCTTTTACAGCAGTCCGTATGATGGTAGCGTGAACCCTGTGGGGTTGGAGTCTCTGGTCCTGTCCCCAGTTGACCCCTTGAACTGTGTCCCGAACGTCAAGGTCAGTGAGGTCCTTGATGGTCCCCTCACTGTGCAGATTTTATCAAGTCTGCCTGGAGCGTTTTCCTGACCTAGGATTCTGTACCCCGCTAGTGCGTAGTTCTTGGAGTACTCCACCGACAACTAATCGCCTGGGCCCTCAGGTCACTATTACACTCTTTTACAGTCCTTCCTTTCTCTTTCACTGTCACCAATGCACTACTGTCTCGCACACTGTCTGTCCACTGTCTGCTCTTCCCACCTGGTTGTCTAGTGGACTGGATTGGCTCCACCTCTAGGCAGCCATCCATTGGTCCGATCCTAGACCGGTACCATTCTATAGGGGATTTGGGGAAAAACAGGGATTAACTGGAATGTTTGGTTGTTACCAGCACTGGTCTTCTGGGTCCCTAGGGTGTAGGCCCTGCATCCTGGTGAGGATGCAGTACCTTGTAGCTCCCTGATATCTTCAGGGGCGAAACACATACATACACATACACCCAGCTTTATATATTAGATTTCAAATGCAGATTATATCAGCTACGATCCACGCTTTTGGTTACACCTAACTTGAGCAATAGAAAACAATGTCCTGCTCTGTCTCCTAGGCAAAAAGTCATCAAGTTAAAGCACTATTCCAGCTGTGAAATACAAAAAAACACTGGAGTGGTGCTTTAAGCTCCATAATATCCTATCACACTGAAGACAGTGGCCTAGGAGACAGAGCTTTGTCTTTTAATGTCTTTTTAGGTGGCCACCCATATCTGTTGTCAAGTTCCCAGCTGATTGCTGAAGGTCGCATCACTTATTCTAAGTGGACCATTCTAGCTACAAGTTAACATCCAAATTAGACAACCTAAACAGCAGCTGTGAATAAACTTTACTGCTATAATCATGGCAATAATTAATAAAATTGCCTCATTCTGTAAATGCAGTTAAAATGACTTGTGAATTGATTTTTATATTATTTGAGAATGTCATGCACCATGTTTTTAAAAAGTGCATTCAGTTCGAAGCTTATGGAGCAGTGATAAAAAGGGAAGATGTTGTCTACAAGAACCTACATCTTTATCAGAAAATATATTTATTGCGGTGTTGTTACTTTTGTACCAAATTTGAATATTTTGTGCCACATGGTGACTCATGTTTTCAGGACTGAATACTTAAGTGTAATCAGAATGGCATGCAATTGGAGGGATGACAGAATTGGAAAGAGGTGCAATGTAACGTGACAGAGTGTCCAAAACTCCTTACTGTACCATGAATGTGACAATGACAGGAAACAAGTTCTCATATTGCTCAAACTGAATGTTTATTTAATGCATCTATTATTTTACTTGTCAACATGTTTGCCATTAAAATGACAAAAAATAATCCTGCAAAATTACAGAAAACAAGTTAAATGGAAATATAACTCAGTAAATGGGAATCCATGAGCAATACAAAAATATTCATCTATCTATATATATAATTGCCTTATTCTGTCTGTCTGTCTGTCTGTCTGTCTGTCTATCTGTCTGTCTATCTGTCTGTCTGTCTGTCTGTCATGCTCCGAAATTGTGTCCTTACGGTGACACAAAGCTGATTGGCCGCTGGGCTCGCCATGGCCCCGCCCCCCCCACGGATTGGCCTCTCGCCCCGGTTCTCTGCAGGCCCCGCCCCCCTCACGCAATGCACGCTCGCTCTGGCCCAACTGACACGGAGCTCCGATTCCCAGGTGAGTACACACACACATCAGATCACACTCACTCTCACACTCACTCTCACACACACCTCACACATCACAACATGCTGGGATATCGCTTGCTTCTACACCGGCTCCGTCAGGATCCCGGCAGCGCCAGACATAACCTTGCGATGCTGGGATCTTGACGGAGGCCGTGAAAGCTGGTAACCATTATACACATCGGGTAACTAAGGTCCCTTAGTTACCCGATGTGTATCATAGTTACCAGTGTACACCGGCTCACACTCACTCTCACACACACCTCACACACACATCACATCGCATCCACACATCAAGGTCCTGCAGCTGCGGAACATACACACACATAACAGCACACACACACACACACATACACACACAAATCAGATCACACTCACACACACCTCACACATCACATCGCATCCAAATACTCACAACATCCTGGGATATCGCTTGCTTCTCGGCGGCGATACTGTGCTGTTGTGAGCTTCCAGGACCTGCCGGGGGATCACATGGCCAGAAGCATGTGATATCCCCGGATGTTGTGAGTATCAGCGCGTATGTGCAATATCGTCAGTGTGTGTGTCTTTGTGTGTGAGTGTATGCGATCGGGTGTGTGTGAGTGTATGCGATCGGGTGTGTGTGAGTGTATGCGATCGGGTGGGTGTGAGTGTATGCGATCGGGTAGGTGTGAGTGTATGCGATCGGGTGGGTGTGAGTGTATGCGATCGGGTGGGGGTGTGTGGGTGTGTGTGAGTGTATGCGATCGGGTGTGTGTGAGTGTATGCGATCGGGTGTGTGTGAGTGTATGCGATCGGGTGGGTGTGTGTGGGTGTGTGTGAGTGTATGCGATCGGATCTGTGAGTGTCGGCAGAGGAGCACGGCGTGCTGGAGGAGGCTGAGAGGAGAGAGGCTGAACCTGGGGAAGGCTGGGATGGGGAGGCTGATGCTGGAGACGGAGAGGCTGATGCTGGCGCAGCATGGCGGATGGAGCACCTTTGGGAGTGCGCAGCATGGCGGATGGAGCACGTTTGGGAGTGCGCAGCATGGCGGATGGAGCACGTTTGGGAGTGCGCAGCATGGCGGATGGAGCACGTTTGGGAGTGCGCAGCATGGCGGATGGAGCACGTTTGGGAGTGCGCAGCATGGCGGATGGAGCACGTTTGGAAATGCGCAGCATGGCGGATGGAGCACGTTTGGGAGTGCGCAGCATGGGGGATGCAGCACGATGGGGAGTGCGGAGTATGGCGGATGGAGCACGTTTGGGAGTGCGCAGCATGGCGGATGGACCACGTTTGGGAGTGCGCAGCATGGGGGATGGAGCACGATGGGGAGTGCGCAGCATGGCGGATGGAGCACGTTTGGGAATGCGCAGCATAGCGGATGGAGCACGTTTGGGAGTGCGCATCATGGCGAATGGAGCACGTTTGGGAGTGCGCAGGATGGGAGATGGAGCACGATGGGGGGTGCGCAGCATAGGGGATGGAGCATGTTTGGGAGTGCGCAGCATGGCGGATGGAGCACGTTTGAGAGTGCGCAGCATGGGGGATGGAGCACGTTTGGGAGTGCGCAGCATGGCGGATGGAGCACGTTTGGGAGTGCGCAGCATGGGAGATGGAGCACGATGGGGAGTGCGCAGCATGGCGGATGGAGCACGTTTGGGAGTGCGCAGCATGGGGGATGGAGCACGATGGGGAGTGCGCTGCATGGCGGATGGAGCACGTTTGGGAGTGCGCAGCATGGCGGATGGAGCACGTTTGGGAGTGCGCAGGATGGGAGATGGAGCACGATGGGGGGTGCGCAGCATACGGGATGGAGCACGATGGGGAGTGCGCTGCATGGGGGATGGAGCACGATGGGAAGTGCACACCTCCCCCCAACACACACACATACGCGCGCGCGCGCACTGCACAACACACCACACCACACACACACACTGGGAACCACAAACAACTGCCCTACACAGACACCCACACACACAGACAACGCTGCACACACAAATATACGCACATACCGCACAACACGCACATTGCACAAAACATACCTCCCCCCAAAACACACCACACACACACAAACTGCGCAACACACACACAACGCTACAGACACACAGCGCTCCACAAACAACGCAACACACAAACAACACCGCTCTCACCCCCCATCACACCCAGACAACATCCAGAACATGACAGCGCCCTACACAAACACTTGGTAACTACACACAACAACATCTATATATATATATATATATATATATAACAAAAATCATACATGAACTACACAATACGTAAATTCTAGAATACCCGATGCGTAGAATCGGGCCACCTTCTAGTATATATATAATTCCCTTATTCTGTCTGTCTGTCTGTCTGTCTTGCTCCAAAATTGTGTCCTTATGGTGACACAAAGCTGATTGGCCGCTGGGCTCGCCATGGCCCCGCCCCCCCGCACGCATTGGCCACTCGCTCAGTCTCCGCCCGCACACGGATTGGCCGGCCGCTCGCCCAGGCTCCGCCCCCCACACGGATTGGCCTCTCGCCCCGGCACCCTGCACGCATTGGCAACTCGGCCACGCCCCACCCCCCTCACGCAATGCATGCTCGCTCTGGCCCCGCCCCCCCGCACGCATTCCCCCAACCGACACGGAGCCACGACTCCCAGGTGAGTACTGTACCCCCGGGAGCCCACATCAGCGTACGCCGCCAACCCAGCCGACACATACCCTTGCATTGCTGGGGTTGCCGCCGTATGCTGGTGTGGGCTCCCGTGCGAGCGGGGGACGGGATACGCTGGTAACCATGGTAGCATAGTTACCAGCGCATCAAGGTCCTGCAGCGGCGGAACATACACACGCACACACATAACAACACACACACACACACACACACATATCAGATCACACTCACTCTCACACACACATCACATTGCATCCACACACTCACAACATCCTGGGATATCGCTTGCTTCTCGGCGGCGATACTGTGGAGTGACCTTCCAGGACCTGCCGGAGGATCACATGGCCAAAAGCATGTGGTATCTCCGGATGTTGTGAGTGTGAGCGCGTATGTGCGATATCGTCAGTGTGTGTGTGAGTGTATGCGATCGCATGTGTGTGAGTGTGTTCTGATGTGTGAGTGTGTCAGTGTATGCAATCGGATCTGTGAGCGTCGGCAGAGGATCACGGCATGCTGGGGGAGGCTGGGAGGAGAGAGGCTGATCCTGGGTAAGGCTGGGAGGGGGAGGCTGATGCTGCAGGAGGCTGGGAGGAGAGATGCTGATCCTGGGGAACGCTGGGAGGGGGAGGCTGATGCTGGGGGAGGCTGGGAGGAGAGAGGCTGATGCTGGGGTAGGCTGATGCTGGGGGAGGCTGGGAGGGTGTAGGCTGATGCTGGGGTAGGCTGATGCTGGGGGAGGCTGGGAGGGTGTAGGCTGATGCTGGGGGAGGCTGAGAGGAGAGAGGCTGATGCTGGGGGAGGCTGGGAGGGGGAGGCTGATGCTGGGGGAGGCTGGGAGGAGGGAGGCTGGGAGTAGAGAGGCTGATCCTGGGGAAGGCTGGGAAAGGGGAGGCTGATGCTGGGGGAGGCTGGGAGGAGAGAGGCTGATGCTGGAGGAGGCTGGGAGGAGAGAGGCTGATGCTGGGGGAGGCTGGGAGGAGAGAGGCTGATGCTGGGGGAGGCTGGGAGGCGAGAGGCTGATGCTGGGGGAGGCTGGAAGGGGGAGGCTGATGCTGGGGGAGGCTGGGAGGGAGAGGCTGATGCTGGGGGAGGCTGGGAGGAGGGAGGCTGGGAGAGGGGAGGCTGAGAGAAGAGAGGCTGATGCTGGGGGAGGCTGAGGCTGGGAGGAGAGAGGCTGATGCTGGGGACAGAGAGGCTGATGCTGGGGACAGAGAGGCTGATGCTGGGAGGAGAGAGGCTGATGCTGGGAGGAGAGAGGCTGATGCTGGGAGGAGAGAGGCTGATGCTGGGTTCAGAGAGGCTAATGCTGGTGCAGCATGGGGGATGGAGCACGATGGGGGGTGCGTAGCATGGGGGATGGAGCACGATGGGGAGTGCGCAGCATGGGGGATGGAGCACGTTTGGGAGTGCGCAGCATGGCGGATGGACCACATTTGGGAGTGCGCAGCATGGTGGATGGAGCACGTTTGGGAGTGCGCAGCATGGCGGATGGAGCACGTTTGGGAGTGCGCAGCATGGCAGATGGAGCACGTTTGGGAGTGCGCAGCATGGCGGATGGACCATGTTTGGGAGTGCGCAGCATGGCGGATGGAGCACGTTTGGGAGTGCGCAGCATGGCGGATGGAGCACGATGGGGGGTGCGCAGCATGGGGGATGGAGCACGATGGGAGGTGCACACCTCCCCCCAACACACACACACAACACACCACACACACACTGGGAACCACAAACACTGCCCTACACAGACACCCACACACACAGACAATGCTGCACACACACAACACCCAACACACAAACACCGCGGCATACATAAATATACGCACATACCACGCAACACACACACATTGCACAAAACATACCTCCCCCAAAACACGCTACACCCACACAAACCGCACAACACACACACACACACAACGCTACAGACACACAGCGCTCCACAAACAATGCAACACACGCAACACACATACAACACCGCTCTCACCCCCCGCCACACCCAGACAACACCCAGAACATGTACAGCGCCCTACACAAACACTTGGTAACTACAGACAACAACATCTATATATATATATATATATATAACAAAAATCATACATTAACTACACAATACGTAAATTCTAGAATACCCAATGCGTAGAATCGGGCCACCTTCTAGTTAAACATATTTACTCATTGCAATTCATCTGTTTGTTAAAATATAATTTTTTTGTGATGAGCGTGCACTAAAATGCTCGGGTGTTCGGTATTTCAGTCAAGCAATTAGTAATGCTTGAGTGCTCGTCTCGAGTAGCGAGCATAATGGAAGTCAAGGGAAAATTGAGCATTTTTCCAGGAGGGCTGGAGGGGGCAGGAAAGTCATTGAAATGGATGAAACAGCATGGGGAAGACACCTGGATACATCTCTGACTTCCAGGTCGCTGCTGGGAACAATGTTGTCAAAGTATTACATGACTTTCATGTACTGACAATAAAACATTCCAAACCAAAGATGACATGGATTTTACAGGAAATAAAATGATAGCAAGCATTATTTCCTATATAATAACTTGTATATATGGTAAATGTAACTAGAGAGAAGAACTGCTTTCTCCACTCCTTAGGCTATGTTCACATGTAGCGTGTTCACATTCTCATTGCTTTCAATGGTGAAAAATTGCAACAAACAATAAATGCGTTGACATCCTCCTGCATTCAGAAATGCAGCATTTTTCCATTTCAATCAGAGAAAAAAAAGGAATCATAAGTATGAGATTTCTCATTTTTTTCCCAAATGTAAGGAATGGGTGGGACTGCTAGACCGGTGAAGCCTAAACTTTAAGTGCAAGGTGTATCAAAAATTGAAAGGAGGAATTGCAAAACACCCTGTTATACTTGTAGAGGATGGCCTCAGAAACATTTGGAAAGAGTGGGACTCCTAGACTGGTAAAGCGTATGTGCAAGGGCATCCAAACATAATACGGAAGAACTCCAATACACCCTGGAACATACATAGAGTAGGGCCTCAAAAAACATTTACATTAAGCAGGAGTGAGACTTCTTTGACCAACAACATGGAGTCCCAGAGGCCACTATTCAGAGTACAAGTGGTACAAGGACCTTCAGACATCTGACTCTTATTTTGCTCCAGCTAAGGATGGCAGTAGTTCCTCCTGTGCTGTCTCAGGGCATCAGGCCGCCCTGAGGTTTCAAATAGATTGAAGCAGGGGTTTCAAAATTTTTTTCTATCTACTTGAAGACCTTTGCCAATGAAAATTCATGAACCATGTGGAGGAAAGAACACCACGTCCATTGTTAATTTATTCACACAAGAGGTGCATAGAGGTGCATTTTTTCTTTTCTACCATTGTATGAATGCAACTTTATTTTACATGGAGTTGAGACACATCTAAGGCTCACAGGCCGCAGTCCTGCTCCCTCTGCTGGGCGTGGGTCTGATCTTTTAACATGTGTCAAGGGTGCTGGTGGCTGTGCCTTTGTCCTAGCACTCTGGTGACAGTGAAAAGCACATTGGCTATGGGCGTTCAGGGGTATACGCCAGTATTTCTGTTTTTCCCTGTCAGATAGGTGGTCAATGGTGTGCCCCTTGATGTTAGTGCAGGAAAAACAGGAGAGTCTTTACTTTTTTGGCAGTCAAGCAGGTACACAGCCATGATGGTGATAACATACTCAGATGACCCGGCTTCACAATCAGTCAGCTAGCACGGATAGCATGAATGCAAGGTTACAGTCACATGTGAGGCGTGATAACAGCAAGTGCAAACAGAGACTATCTTGTCGACCAAGCTGACACAACAGAGGTGGCTTCCTCTCTCCAACTGGGGTGTTGTTCCGCATTAGACCCCAGAGTTCCTGCTCTCTTTTACCTTCATGAAAAGTAAACTCTCTTGTGTACCTATCTTATTTATGGGGGACCCATCTCCAGGCCCGTACTCCTCCTGTGTCCTCCTTTTGGGTAGGCTATAGTACTGTACAAACCAACGTATTCTATCTGCCAAAAAGTGGTGAAAGTCCTAAAAGGTCCTACTTGTGGTTTCTGGTCAGGCCACTCCCATACAGCCTGCTTGAGAGTGGGTTAGTGTTCCCTGACATGTTTCTGGCGTGTGCACTTGCTGAGCGTTGCACTCTGATTAAAACTTGAGGTAACAGCTGTTAGGTGCACAAGACTCTGTCCACAAAGCTATTCTGCCCAGTAACAAGGCCTGTAGGGAGTTTAACTCTTGATGTAAAAGCGTACACTGCATACCTCATGCAAACATGTTAACTACTTTTAATGACTATAAATCGCTTTGATAGTACCCAACTCTGGGAAACTACATAGAGACAACACATGAGTTTCATAGCCTGCTAGGTGAATATTTTTTTTAAGCAGCTGTGATGTATTATCACTACTAGGATAGGTCATGAAGTCTTTGAGACTGGGAGTTTAGTCCATCTTCACTGCCAGGTGGTAGTTATCTGTCACTCTTAGGCCTCTCTCACACATCTGTGAAAAACACGCATGTGTTTCACGGACGTGTCAGAGTTGCGTTTTGCACTCGGTGAGCTGTGTGTATAGCACACGTGTGTTCCTAGTGTGTTATCCGTGATAACACACGGAGAACGGGAGCTTTCTGCTCACCTGTCCCTGGCGTTGCTGTCCGTGGTGCTGATCTTCGGTCTCCGGTCCTGCCGACTCCCCGCTGCTGCTGCTTCCGGCCGCAGTGAAGTGAATATTAAATGGGCATAATGAGCGGCGGTCGGCAGCAAGTGACAGCAGCGGCAGAAACAGAAGGGCAGGAGAAGGTGAGTAAGGTTTTGGGCATTTTTGTCGCAGACATGTCTTTTCTCCAGTGCGTGTCAAACGGAAGACATCCGTGTGGTCCGTGTGTGTTACGTGTGACCCGATTGTTCCGTGTGACACCCGTGATGCCGGAGATAAAACTGACATGTCCACGTGAGAAACACACGGACACACGTAAGTACGGAACGGACACACGGTCCGTGCGAAAATACTTACGTGTGTCCAAAACCAAAGGAATACATAGGTCTACGTGTGTACGTGTATCAGATACGTGAGAAAACTGCCAAACACGTACCGGAGGCACGTACGTGTGAAGGGGGCCTTATACATATTACAAATCCAAATCAATATGACTCTATCCCCCACATCGCTGATTCCACACACCACCCTCATTCTTTTGTTTCATGCAAGAAAAACTGCTACCAAGCAGCTTTACAGTTTAAAAAACTAAGGATCAAACGGTGTGGTTGGTGTCTTTGTCACAGCTAAGTGTACCAGTTTATTAGCCACAGGTGTGGAAAACCTTACATTTGTCAAAAAATAGTAGGCTTGGATCAATGCAAAATTAAATTCACCTATAGCTGATGCCAGTGATTAAATTAGCTTCTTCTACACTGTTCTGCTGTCACTATGGCCGATGGCCTCTTCCTGTCATCTATACTGTAGTACTGTTGCTGCCGATACTACCATTGCTGTCTTAATTCTCTACTGTGCAGCATCTGCTGCTGCCATTGCACAGCCATGATATTGCAGTAATTGTTAAATAAACTGTTGGCTACCACTGGTTACAATCCATTTTACCCTAGTCAGATAGATTTACGTCATTTATATAATAATAATAAAACTTTATTTCTATATTAAAAAGTTCAACAGGGGTTCATTACAGTTGTATTACAGTTAGAGGGTTCTACATGTTTTTTTCCCGCTCAATTAAAGTCTCTGCAGTAATGATATTTGCATGGAATTTTTACCAATCAAATTTTGGAAGAAAATTCGGAAAAGCTGGCAAATTTGGATTTCAAAATGATTCACTCATCTCTAATAATTGTTAATCTTTTCACTTCTATAATAAAAAAGATGCTCCTTAAATGTAACAGTCACAGAAGAAATATCCACGCTTAGTTAGGAAAGTGATATCATGATGAAAAGCTTGTGTATCAAAAATTAAATTAAGAGCAAATTTATAAACATAGATTTCATATTTATTGAGTCTTACAGGTCATGAACTGTATTAGTCGTTCAGGTTATGAACAATGCACCTCTGATTTTGTTGTGTGATTTGTACAGGATAATAGAGGAATGACATAGGTACTTATTACTGGAGATGCTGGAAGTGGTTTACCCAGCAGCTTTGTAGCATTCTGCTTCAGTACTTTCTTTGGGTAGTTTTAAGACTCTTATTATTTGCTAATCCCACAAATAAAATTCCCAGACTTTTAGTTATGGTAACTATGAAGGCCTGAACCCTTTGTTTACCATTTGATCTTTTGCAAATGCTGCATGAAATGAGCATGGACAGGGAATCATGGGACTTATAATATGGCAAGTTGCATTGACTTGCTTAAAGAAGAAACAGCAGTGACATCCGTGATTAGATAAAGGGATTATCTACTACTTGGACAACCCCTTCTCACTCCCCATGTTTGGCTCCATTGAAAAAAAAAAGCTTATACTCACCTCTCAGGCTAGTGTCTTTCAAGTGGTGTCGGCTCTCTCGTTCCCAGGGCTCATGTGAGTTTGTGATGTCACACAAACCCAGCACCCAATCACTGTAGCCTTTTTTCTCCCTGCCTTCTTACAAATTATTAATCAACAAGAAGTGTAAGCTGCGGCTGGCCACTCACTTCCTTTTAATTAATCATTTGTCCAAAGTCAGGGAGAGAGAAGCCAGAGGTGATTGGGATTGATGCTTGCGTGAGTACGCTGTCCTCCCCTGCTTCCAACCTGCACTACGATCCCCTACCCCACATCCACCATCCAGAGTCCCGGGGCCTCCCCTACCCTTGGAGGGAACGTCATCTGGCTGCCCCACTCCATCTTCCCCCGGGTACTCCCATCGGCAGCGGCGGTACTCCCCTTACTGCGAACCACGGATGTCGTCATGAACTCTCATCCCCTGTAAATACACCCTTGCATTTGAAGTGGCCGCGAGCACCCGGGTCCGGAGACCCTCGAGCCACAGCAGACCCCGGATTCGAGCGGTTCGACCGCTGCAGAGGCGGCACACCTCAAATTTGGAAGCTGGAGAACTGGCTCCCGAAAACCAAGGGAGCGTGACGGGATGTAACAGCGGCAGTGAAGCAGGGACGCCAGGACTCTGCCCATAAAGTTCTTGGACACCGCAGAAGCAAGATGTCGCAGCAACACGACTGGTCGACAGAAGGTGCTGCTCCTGGGATGGCTGCCTTAAGATGGGGAGCGCAACAGCGGCAGTGCGAGCCCGCGAGAGGCATGCCCTGCATTTGGAGCGGGTATGCAGAAGCCCAGTTCCGGTTGATCCGGCCTCCCCAGCCGCAGAACCCGGTCTGCCCCCGGCCACCGCCACCGTCGTACCCCCTCCTCCTCCGACAGCAGCTGCAGCTGAGACCCTGCCCGCAACACTGGCAGTGGAACCCTTGGCCCCCACTGAGGACGACCAGGCCGCGAACGCTGGTCAAATTGTCCTGCTTCCTGTGGCTTCAGATCCAGAAGAGGTGGAGGAGGAGATGGATTCAGGCTCCAGCACCTCGGAAGCCGCCTGGGTTCCCTGATTTGGAGGAAATGGCTACCGAGTTTCCCTGTCAGCACGGTCAGTGCCGGAGATCTTAATGATGGAAGTGGGGGAGGAATCCACCCCAGATGATGAAACTCCGGCTTATACTATGGAAGTTGTGGCGCCCATATGTCGCCGCTGCAGCCTGCTAGGGCACTTTTCTAGAGTGTTCCCAAGGGATCCTCGACACTAAGAAACTAGTACTTGGAAGTAACAGCGGTAGCTGAACCGAGACGGCTACTTTCCCATTTGTTTAATAGTTGAAAAGTGAAGGTGTGAACCTGTTACCCTTGTTGAACGTTCTCCAGTGTTCTGAGAGGAGAAGGCCATCGGGGACTGGTTGCAGGGTCCTCGGTGGAGGGTGACAGGAGAGCTAATGCTTCCAGATAGACTGTGCCATCCTTGTTGAACCTTTTTGCATGCTCCGTTAAAGGTAAAAAGTAGAGATGAGCCACCCCCCTAGAGTTCAAGTTCGGTTCGGTTCGTCGAACGGAGGACAAGTTCGTCGAACATTCGATGAACGTTCGACAAACAAATTCGAACCCCATTGAAAACAATGGCAGGCAAACGCAAACACATACAAACACATAGAAAACACCTTCTAAGGTGTCCAAAAGGTGACAAACAACTCACAAGACACCACAAACATATGGAAAATTGACAAGGATATATACTCATGCGAAAACAAAAGAGTTGGACGAGTAAAAACAGGAGGAGACACAGATATAGTCATGTCATGCCCTTCTAAAATCATGTAAAACACAGCAAGGGGACTCCAAGCAGAGTCTTCCTTTTTTCCAAAAATTGGGCCACACACACCACTTCAGTGGCATCACTTGTGCCCTAGTAGAAAACTTGACATGTTGATTTGCATCAAGCGCATTCAGAAATATGCCAGCCTTTACTCTCCCCAGGATGTCACCGGGGTAGCAAAGTCCTTGCTGATCCATGACTTGTTCATCTTGATGAACGTTAGTCTGTCCACATTGTCACTGGACAGACGCGTGCGCTTATCTGTCAGCACACACCCAGCAGCACTGAAGACACGTTCAGAGACAATGCTGGCTGTGGGACACAACAAGATCTCCAAGGCGTAAGTGGCGAGCTCAGGCCATTTTTCAAGATTGGAAGCCCAAAATGAGCAAGGCTCCAGTTGCACAGTCATTGCATCGATGTTCATTTGGAGATACTCATGTATCATCCTCTCCATCCGTTGACTATGTGTCACACTTCTTGTCTCTTGTGGCCTTGCAAAGAATGGCCTAAAAAAATTATGAAATGATTCCATAAAATAGCTGTTACCACCAGATACGGTGTTGCTGGTACGGTTTGACTGATAATGACGAGACAGATCCATGCTTGGCAAGTTACAATGGGAAGATTCACTCTGTGCACCACTGGTGTTTGGTGGAAAAGCCAAGCTAAGATGACATAACAGCTTCTGCTGATACTCCTGCATACGTGCGTCCCTTTCTTTGGCTGGAATTATTTCGCCAAATTTGGACTTGTACCGGGGATCTAAGAGTGTGGCAACCCAGTAGTCAGCATTACTTCTAATTTGGACAATCCAAGGGTCATGTTGTAGGTAGTGCAGCAAGAAGGCGCTCATGTGTCTTGCGCATTCATGCGGACCAATCCTTGCTGTGTTTGTGGCGGTGAAGTGATAACCGTGCTTCCTTCCTCTGACATCTCCCCCCAACCTCGAACAACCGAAATTTCACCAAGGTCTCCCTCATCTGCTGAGTCTTTAATGCCCATCGCCAGTTCGTCCTCTATTTCTTCCTGGGCTCCTGCACCTTCCTCAACAGTTTGGCTGCTACCATGCGCCCTTGTTAATCCCTCTCCCCTACCGTCCCATGCCTGCCGCCTTGGTGATGCTGAACGTTTGGACCTTGTAGATCTTGGTATCCCTTCCACATATGAATCCTCCTGTACTTCCTCCCCTTCCTCTTGTCCCACCACCTGACTTCGAATAGTGTTTAGAGTGTGCTCCAGCATGTAAATGACTGGAATTGTCATGCTGATAATGGCATTGTCAGCGCTAAACTTATTCCTCGCCATGTCAAAACTGTGCAGAAAGGTGCATAGGTCCTTGTTCTGAGACCACTCCATCAGCGTGATCTGCCTCACCTCTGCATCTCGTTGGCCCAGGCTATACGTCATAACGTATTGCACCAGGGTTCGGCGGTGCTGCCACAGTCGCTGCAACATGTGGAGAGTCGAATTCCAGCGTGTCACCACATCGCATTTCAGGCGGTGAACCGGCAGGCCAAAAGACTTCTGGAGCGATGCAAGTCGGTAAGCTGCGCCGGTTGAACGGCGGAAGTGAGCAGAAAGTGACTGTGCCCTGTGCAGAAGCCCATCTAGGCCGGGATAGAGGGTTAAAAATTGCTGGACAACAAGGTTCAACATGTGAGCCATACAAGGCACGTGTGTCACCTTGCCCCGGCGAAGGCCCGCACCCAGGTTTGCAGCATTGTCGTACACGGCCTTCCCTGGCTGCAGGTTGAGTGGAGATAACCATTTACTAAACTCGGTCTCCAGAGCTGACAACAACTCCTCAGTTGTGTGACTCTTATTTCCCAGACATTTCAATGTAAAGACCGCCTGTTGCCGTTGAGCTCTGCTGCCAGCATAGTAAGGAGTTGTGTGGGATTCCTTGTGCGCAGTTACAACGTGGGTGGCCTGACCAGACAGGCTTTGGGCAGAGGTGGAGTACCCAGACAAGGTTGAGGAGGCAGAAGCAGTGGAGGAACTTTGACATACAGAGGATTGACGCACAACTCGTGGGGACGGCAAGACTTGTACAGCAGACCCTTCTCCATCTCTCACCATAGTTACCCAGTGCCCAGCCAGCGACATGTAACGCCCCTTTCCATGCTTACTGGTGGTGAAATGCACCCTGTCACACACAGAGTTTCTCAAGGAAATGGTGATGTTGTGTGCGACATGATGATGTAGCGCAGGCACGCCTTTCTTGGAGAAGTAGTGGCGACTAGGCATCTGGTACTGGGGCACAGCGACGGACTTAAGGTCTCGAAAATCCTCTGTGTCCACCAGGCGGAAAGGCAGCATTTCTGTAGCCAACAGCTTGCAGAGCGTAAAAGTCAACCTCTTAGCTTTGTGATGGCTAGGAGGAAATGGTCTTTTAATTGTCCACATCTGAGGGACCGAGATCTGGCTGCTGTGCGGAGATGGCGTTGAGTAGGGTGTCCCTGAAAAACTGCTGGTCTGTGAGGAAAGTGCAGGCGGAGACATGATGTTGCCTTCATCCAAAGTTGGTGCTCTCGATGTCTGAGAGAGCTCTACACCAGCACCTGTTTCCCCTTCCAAAACAACTGACGACCTGCGAATAAAAATGCCTGTTGTGGTTAAAGAGGTGGAATGTCTGCGTCGAAAAGCATGTGTGACAGCTGTCCCCACAGTCACAGAGGATGAAGCGTGCGCAGATGCACTTGATGGGGCAGACGGTGGTTGGCCCGCTCTGCTAGGCCGCATTGTAGCACAGTGAGCTTCCCACTGGGACTTATGCTTGTTATTCATGTGACGGTTCATGGACGAAGTAGTCAAACTAGTGAGTTTTTGGCCTCTACTTACAGATTGGAGACAAATCTTACAGATCACATGAGTTGGGTGATCCTTTGCGATGTCAAAAAGGACCAGGCTAGGCAACTATTAGAACTCATACACCCTGCAGAGCCACCCTGACTTGTGCTCAGAGGCAGAGTTGTGGCTGGGGATGCAGTTGTTGACGTGCTTCCAGTACTCCGTCTGTGTCCAGGAAGGCGCAAGCTAACCTCGTCGTCAGTCGCATCCTCCTCCACCGCCTCTGCTGACTGCTGACTTCCTCGAGTGCCTGACTGTGGGTTGACAATAAGTGGGATCTACAACCTCATCATCAACCTGTGTGTTTGCACTCCCCTCGCCCTCAGACCTAACTTCTTCCTGCCCTGACTGAATAGTTAAGTTGTCATTCCAATCAAGTATCTGAGTCTCATTGTCATCAGTATGTTCCTCATTGTATCCACCAAGAGGTGTTACAGTTTAGGAATGAGGGTCTATATTATGCTCAGAAACTTGGTCATCAGGGCCTGAATCTGACTCACAAAGCTTCTGGACATCACTGCAGATCATTTCATGGTCTGTACTCACTGTAGCTTGGGAGCAGACATCTGATTCCCAGGCTATAGTGTGATTGAACAGCTCTGCAGACTCAACCATCTCTGTTACACCATACTCTGCAGGCCGGGTGGAGACTTGAGAGCTGGTAGAAAGCAAGTGCGATTGGGGTGACAACTCAGAGGACTGTTGTTTTTTGGATGTTGAAGTTAATGTGGAGGAGAGGCCACTTGTTGGAGCACTTGAGATCTATTCAAGCATGTTCTTTTTTTGTGCATGATCTACCTTTGCTAGAGTTGTTCGGTAAAAAAGGTATCACATCAGATTGTCCACGGAAAATAGTAGCCATCTTACTTTTGCTGGAAGATGGCCTTTCTTCACCAGATGTTACTGTAGCTTTACTACCTACCCCACGAACACAAACTTTTTTTCCCTTTCCAACACGCCTGTTCCCCTTTCCACCAGCATCTGTCCTTTTGCCACTCATTTTGTTTGTGAACAAATTGGACACTTAAATGTCGTAGCAAAAATGGAGAGGTGGTGTAGATTGCAGAGGTGGTCTAGCTTTATTGACAGCTGAAGAACCAACACTGACTATCCCAGACACTTTTACTATGCCCCTAAAAGTGTCAGCACTAAAGATGAGCGATGTTCGAGGCTCGAGGTTTGCCAATTTCATGTTCGAGTGATTTTGGGGGGTGTTCGAGATGTTCGGCAAACTCGAGCCTTTTGCTAAAAGCTCGACAGTTTGAGTAGTGTTCGAGAACGGTTCGATCAACAAAAAGCCTAGCTAGTTAGTAGCTGGCTTTTCACTGTAATAGTGTGAGTCACTGTGAATCACGCTATTATCAAAATTCAGCGCATAGTGTGCGGTGGGGATGGGGTTTAGATCAGTGCTGCTGCTGAGTGCTGAGAGAATGCTGATCGCCATTTTTTTTTCCCCTAACCGCGCGTACAGTGGGGCGGGCCAGGCTGTCAGCAAATCACAGAGACACACACAGCAAAGTGGATTTTTGCCAGACAAGCAAGGGCATGTGTCATAGGCTGTGCATGTCACATGTCCTTGCCTTATAAGACACGGTCATTTTCCCCGTCGCCGCCATTATATCTCTGCTGCGTGTGGGTGACAGTCACCGCACCCACTGCAGCTGCTGTGTGCGCTATAGAGATACAGTGCAATCTACACAGCGCTTTAGGGATTAGGAACTACTGGTTATTTCAGCCCTTTTCAGAGCTGATTTACAGGCGTTCATAGCTATAGCTGCTAGGCAGGTCCGTGCAAACGCTGTGTAGGGCTTTAGATAACAGCGTCTAGCTACCTCAGCTCAGGCAATTCCTTGCTGCATTTTTTCATTAGCAGGGATAGAAAGTGAGGCTTCCTTTGCTGTCCTGCTACCTACAGCACCCGTGCATTCTACCCACCTGCCCATTTTTGCCACACTATTTTATTTCCCCAAATAGCTAACACTTTTTGGGGCATCCTTTAAGTGTCTGGAATACTAAGTTGGTGTTCCTTTCCTGTCCACTGACCCACAGCACACGTGCATTCTACCCATCTGCCCATTTTTGCCACGCTATTTTATTTCCCCAAAGAGCTAACAACTTTTTGGGGCATCCTAAAAGTGTCTGGAATACTAAGTTAGTGTTCCTTTGCTGTCCACTGACCCACAGCACCCGTGCATTCTACCCACCTGCCCATTTTTGCCACGTTATTTTATTTCCCCAAAGAGCTGACACTTTTTGGGGCATACTACAATAGTCTGGGACACTACCTTAGGCAGGCTTTGCACACTACGACATCGCAAGCCGATGCTTGCGATGCCGAGCGCGATATCGCAGCTGCGACTGGGGCGGGGACTATCATGGTGATAGTTGGCGTAGCAAACATTATCGCTACGCCAGCTTCACATGCACTCACCTGCCCTGCGAAGTCGCTCTGGCCGGCGACCCGCCTCTTTATTAAGGGGGCGGGTCGTGCGGCATCATAGCGACGTCACACGGCAGGCGGCCAATAGAAGCGGAGGGGCGGAAATGAGCGGGACGTAAACATCCCGCCCACCTCCTTCCTTCCTTCCGCATAGCTGGCGTGAGCCGCAGGATGCAGATAGGAGATGTTCCCTCACACACAGTGATGTGTGATGCCGCTGGAACGAGGAACAACATCGTAACATCGGTCATTTCCAAATTATGGAAATGACTGACGCTACACCAATGATACGATTCCGATGATTTTGCGCTCGTTAATCGTATCAAAAAGGCTTTACACACTACGGTATCGTCTGCGACGCCGGATGTGCATCACTTTCAATTTGACCCCACCGACATCGCACCTGCGATGTCGTAGTGTGCAAAGTGCCCCTCAGTGTTCCTTTGCTGCCAAGCAAGGTACACCACATGTGCATTCTACACTCCTCTCCATTTCTGCTACGCAATTTAAATTTCCAAAAGTGCTGACACTTTAAGGGGCATACTACAATTGTCTGGGATACTACCTTAGTGTTCCTTTGCTACCAAGCAAGGTACACCACATGTGCATTCTACACTCCTCTCCATTTCTGCTACGCAATTATTAACTGCAGGTCCAGCCAATCTGTGACGAAGGTGGAGGCGTGGATATAATGTCGCCTTCATCCAAAGGTGGTTCTCTTGATGTGTGAGAGAGCTCAACACCACCAGCTGTTTCCACTTCCAAAACAACTGACGACATGACAATCACACTCCCTTTTGCGGGTAAAGAGTTGGAAGGTCAGCATGAAAAAGCATGTGTGACTGCTGTCCCCACAGTCACAGAGGATGAAGAGCTCACAGATGCCATTGATGGGGCAGATGGTGGTTGCATAGTGACCTTTCCACTGCGACTTATGCTTCATTTAAAGTAGTGTGCAGGGTGGGCTCCCAGTAGACAGCAAAACCACACACTAGGAAAATGACTCTAGGCAGTTGGGTTGATAAATGATTGTTTAACTTTCCCAAAACAAGTAATAAGAACCATGCATAAAACTGAAAGAATAGAACAATCTATTCACTATTCCAAAAGCCTACACCCCTATGCTGCGACACTCGTAATGGCGATTTATACCCCCTGCTCACCAACTTTTGCCTAACCAAGGGACTGTCTAAATAGTTGCCTACTACCTGGTAATCCCTCTGCGTAGCAGGAGTAATTGTGTGTGTGCGTGTGTGCGTGTGTGTGTGTGTGTGTGTGTGTGTGTGAACACGACTTACCAGTGTTGCATCACACGAGCTTACAACTTATCTACCTAAACATAGACAAAACCCATTACCCCCCTGAATACCCTTCTTAGCTGAAGCCTCACAGATAAGGCAGATGATAACAGTGTGAATACAAACCACGCAGCTCAGCAACACAGTCCTGGAAATCTTGTAAAGCAACAGTCAATGCAAACATGTGTCACTGTCCCTCTATGATTTTAGCTGTAAGTGATCAATTTGACAGTGCAGAGGCAGCAAGTCTTATTGTCTATATAGTCGGCCTAACCAGAACAGATATGTGTTTTGCTAAGAAAACAAAGTGTTGCGTGCACGCATTACTGTCTGGGCCCAGCCTACCGTACCAGGGTACTGTGGTGTCCAGTTGCCAAAAATACAGACTTTACGCTCCTCTCATGGTAAACAGTATAGACAGCACCGGAAGGATGTCTGTCTGTGGCACAGGATGCTGCTCACAGGCGTTACGGTCCTCCTCACCAAACTCCAACACGACTCCCTTCCCAATTGACCGAAGTGGCTCCTTGCTATAACACACACCTTTAGCTTTTCCTTCTGTTCATAGACAGCATCTCCTCCGCTCTCCAAGTCCACAGCCGAAGACTGTTTTGCTATTGCTATAGTGACCCAACAGACAAAGTCAGATGCAAAAAAACAGCTGCCCTTTGTGTGTAGTCTGCAACAATGCATGCAATGAACGGCAAATAAGCATGTTGCATTGACAATGGATAAAGCTGCTCAATACACCCTCACACTATCAATTCATGTGACACTTGTGACACATGTGACACTTCATGGACGAAGTACTCTAAGTAGTGAGTTTTTGGCCTCTACTTAGAGATTGGTGACAAATCTTACAGATGACATGACTTGGGTGATCCTTTGCGATGTCAAAAAAGCCCCAGGCTAAACAAGGCTTATAGTCCATGCTACCTGCAGAGCCACCACGACTTCTGCTCAGAGGCAGAGTTGTGGCTGAGGATTCAGTTGTTGACGTGCTTCCAGTACTTTGTCTCTGTCCAGGAATACGCAACCTAACCTCATTGTCAGTAGCATCTTCCTCCACCTCCTCTGCTAACCTCATCGACTGGGTGACTTTGGTTTGACAGTGGGGTCTCCAACCTCATCATCATCCTGTGTGTTTTCACTCCCCTCGTCCTGAGTCCTCCGAGCCAACTTCTTCCTGCCCTGACCGAATAGTAAAGTTGTTGTTCCAATCAGGTATCTGAATCTCATCAGCATGTTTCCCATTGTTTCCACCAGGAGCAGACCTCTGATTCCCAGGCTATAGTGTGACTGAACAGCTCTGCAGACTCAACCATCTCTGTTACCCCATACTCAGCAGGGCTGGTGGAAACTTGAGAGCTGTTAGGAAGCAAGTGGAATTGGGTTGACACCACAGAGGAATGGAAAATTTTGGATCTTGAACTTGAGGTGGAGGAGAGGCCACTTTTTGGAGCACTTGAGATCCATTGAAGCACCTGCTGTTTTGGTGCCTCATCTACATTTATCTACAGGAAAAAAGGGGAACCAGCACGATCTGAAATTGGCATGCATCATATAAAAAGTGAAAATTCACAAATTTATTCCAACTGTACTATAATAAAAAAAATGAGATTTTTAGCAAATAATTGATCAATTTTTTGAGCCACCCCTGCCAACGTCACGGCAAATCTCAATAGGGGGGTCCTACTCTACATTCTGTATTTCATGTGCCATGCGGCCTCCTAGATAAAGTTAAAAGCAGAACCATAATGGAGCACACATACCTGCAACCTGTATATAGCCGCTTCCATGTTGCAAAAAAGGCACTTGTGGATAGAGACCAGCCCAGGTCCCAGCATGTGGAGCAAGCCCCACACATACCAGGACTATATCAGAACTGATCCTCCCAGTGCCAACCAGCAACCATTGATAAAGGCGGACCAGATCCAAGAATGGTGCTTAATTAGCATTGCCTGTGGAAAGGGGTGAGGTAACTGAGTCTGAACAGCTACCAACAGGAGGAATATATTGCAAACCAAAATCAGGCGTGCATGGTATGGTGTTGGTCAGACACCAGATTTGTAGCATAACTACGGTCAAAACAGAGAAAAAAGGGAAACCAGCACGATCTGAAATTGGCATGCATCATATAAAAAGTGAAAATTCACAAATTTATTCCAACTGTACTATAATAAAAAAAATGAGATTTTTAGCAAATAATTGATCAATTTTTTGAGCCACTCCTGCCAACGTCACGGCAAATCTCAATAGGGGGGTCCTACTCTACATTCTGTATTTCATGTGCCATGCGGCCTCCTAGATAAAGTTAAAAGCAGAACCATAATGGAGCACACATACCTGCAACCTGTATATAGCCGCTTCCATGTTGCAAAAAAGGCACTTGTGGATAGAGACCAGCCCAGGTCCCAGCATGTGGAGCAAGCCCCACACATACCAGGACTATATCAGAACTGATCCTCCCAGTGCCAACCAGCAACCATTGATAAAGGCGGACCAGATCCAAGAATGGTGCTTAATTAGCATTGCCTGTGGAAAGGGGTGAGGTAACTGAGTCTGAACAGCTACCAACAGGAGGAATATATTGCAAACCAAAATCAGGCGTGCATGGTATGGTGTTGGTCAGACACCAGATTTGTAGCATAACTACGGTCAAAACAGAGAAAAAAGGGGAACCAGCACGATCTGAAATTGGCATGCATCATATAAAAAGTGAAAATTCACAAATTTATTCCAACTGTACTATAATAAAAAAAATGAGATTTTTAGCAAATAATTGATCAATTTTTTGAGCCACCCCTGCCAACGTCACGGCAAATCACTTTTTATATGATGCATGCCAATTTCAGATCGTGCTGGCTCCCCTCTCTCTCTGTTTGGTCGTAGTTATGCTACAAATTCTGGTGGCCGGTCACCAGCATGCCATGCACGCCTGATTTTGGTTTGCTATGTATTCCTCCTGTTGGTAGCTGTTCAGATTCAGCTACCTCACCCCTTTCCACAGGCAATGCTAATTAAGCACCATCTTGGATCTGGTCCGCCTTTATCAATGGTTGCTGTTTGGCACTGGGAGGATCAGTTCTGATATAGTCCTGGTATGGTGCAGAGCTTGCTCCACATGCTGGGACCTGGGCTGGTCTCTATCCACAAGTGCCTTTTTTGCAACATAGAAGCGGTTATTTACAGGTTACAGGTATGTGTGCTCTATTATGGTTCTGCTTTTAACTTTATCTAGGAGGCCGCATGGCACATGAAATACAGAATGTAGAGTAGGACCCCCCTATTGAGATTTGCCGTGACGTTGGCAGGGGTGGCTCAAAAAATTGATCAATTATTTGCTAAAAATCTCATTTTTTTTATTGTAGTACAGTTGGAATAAATCTGTGAATTTTCACTTTTTATATGATGTATGCCAATTTCAGATCGTGCTGGCTCCCCTCTCTCTCTGTTTGGTCGTAGTTATGCTACAAATTCTGGTGGCCGGTCACCACCATGCAATGCACGCCTGATTTTGGTTTGCTATGTATTCCTCCTGTTGGTAGCTGTTCAGATTCAGCTACCTCACCCCTTTCCACAGGCAATGCTAATTAAGCACCATCTTGGATCTGGTCCGCCTTTATCAATGGTTGCTGTTTGGCACTGGGAGGATCAGTTCTGATATAGTCCTGGTATGGTGCAGAGCTTGCTCCACATGCTGGGACCTGGGCTGGTCTCTATCCACAAGTGCCTTTTTTGCAACATAGAAGCGGTTATTTACAGGTTACAGGTATGTGTGCTCTATTATGGTTCTGCTTTTAACTTTATCTAGGAGGCCGCATGGCACATGAAATACAGAATGTAGAGTAGGACCCCCCTATTGAGATTTGCCGTGACGTTGGCAGGGGTGGCTCAAAAAATTGATCAATTATTTGCTAAAAATCTCATTTTTTTTATTGTAGTACAGTTGGAATAAATCTGTGAATTTTCACTTTTTATATGATGCATGCCAATTTCAGATCGTGCTGGCTCCCCTCTCTATCTACAGGAAGAAGTACACCTCTTATTTTGGCTAGTAGATGGTGTTACGAATTAGTGCCGCCATAGACGCTTGCAGCCTGCTGCGGTTCCAGTTTCGCCCAGGCGTCAGCTGCCATTTTTGGCCGTGCCTCGGGTCGTCCAGCTGGCTGCTTTTTCCTCCACATCTAAGTGTGGAGAGGCGGCTAGTGCGCATGCGTGTGCCGATTTACCCCAGCCACAGCCTAAGTCCAGTGTTTCTCCTAGTGAGTATGCTCAGCCTGACTGTGCAATTCCTGAGGCTAAGGGCGGCTTTGCACACTACGACATCGCAGGTGCGATAACGGTGGGGTCAAATCGAAAGTGACGCACATCCGGCGTCACTTGCGATGTCGTAGTGTGTAAATCCTAGATGATAAGATGAACGAGCGCAAAAGCGTCGTTATCGTATCATCGCTGCAGCCTCCGACATTTCCATAATGCCGGTGCAGCGACAGGTGCGATGTTGTTCCTCGCTCCTGCAGCAGCACACATCGCTGTGTATGAAGCCGCAGGAGCGAGGAACATCACCTTACCTGCCGCCGGCTGCAATGAGAAGGACGGAGGTGGGCGGGATGTTTACATCCTGCTCATCTCCGCCCCTCCACTTCAAATGGCCGCCTGCCGTGTGACGTCGCTGTGACGCCGCACGACCCGCCCCCTTAGGAAGGAGGCGGGTCACCGGCCAGAGGGACGTCGCACGGCAGGTATGTGCGTGTGAAACTGCCGTAGCGATAATAATCGCTACGGCAGCTTTCACTAGATATTGCACGTGCGACGGGGGCGAGACTATCGCTGCAGCATCGGTAACACATTGTTACCGATGTCGCAGCGTGCAAAGCCCGCCTAAGTCCTCAGTTCCGGCTACAGCACATGCTCCCACACTTAGTGCGAAAAGCCTCTTTGCACAGGTACTTGGACTCCATGCCATGTCTAAGTCCGGTGTTGTGCCTAGAGAGCATGCTGAAGCTGATAGTCTTTTTTCTGAGACTGTTGTTCAGGCTACTAAGTATGCTCAGGCACTTACTGCATCAGAGGCTAGATCCGGTAATGAACTCTTTGGCCCAGTCCATGAGGTGGCAGGCCCAAATAGGGCACAGGGCATTAGGTGTCCTGAGGATGTGGCCATGCCACTCCGGACTAGCTTGCAGAGGCCCGTCCCTATGACTTGTCACCTCATTATTGTTGGTCAGATGATAACTGGTGAGGTGTTTGGGTCATCACTGCCATGAGGTCATCATTGAAGTGGCGGTTCCGAATAGGCCGCTAGTTATGCCACTGATGACGTGGCACTCTGCTTTTGGCTCCTGGAGGTGCATTGTGGTCCACCCTGGGTTGGGGCAGACCCAGGTTATATAAGGGGCTGGAGACAACAAGGAGGTGCACAGAATTCTATTATGCTCAAAAAGAGCACACCTCCATGTGTTGAACCCATTGCGGCTTTAGGCCAGAGGTAGGCAGGGATAGGGCGTCGGTGCAGGCCGCCACCACACTTGGTAACGCAGAACGGTTAAGACCAGCTCCTGTCCTACCAGTCATACTAGTGCAGCCCAGTGGCATTAACTGGGCTGCTGCTGCGCCTGCTGTCTACAGGTGTGCCCCCTACGCACACGGACAGCGTACCCAATGGCCCCTGTGTTGTTAACAGGGAGTTCCTGGGCTGGGTGTGTGGACCCTGTGATGCTAAAAGGGTTCACAGTCTCCAGATCTGAGTGTCGTCTAATGCGAGCGTCACACGAGACGATCTATCGTGCGATATGTCGTTGGGGTCACGGTTTTCGTGACGTACATCCGGCATTGTTTGCGACGTCGTTTCGTGTGACACCTCCGAGCGACTCTGAACGTTCGCAAATCAGTAACAAATCGTGTATCGTTGACACGTCACTTATTTTTAAAAAGTCGTTTATTTTTCTTTGCGCCGGTTGTTCATCATACCCGGGGCAGCACACATCGCTCCGTGTGACACCCCGGGAACAATGAACACAGCTTACCTGCGTCCCGCAGCTCCTGCCGGCTATGCAGAAGGAAGGAGGTGGGCAGGATGTTTACGTCCCGCTCATCTCCGCCCCTCCGCTTCTATTGGCCGGCGGCTGTGTGACATGGCTGTGACGCCGAACGTCCCACCCCTTTCAGGAAGTGGATGTTTGCCGCCCACAGTGAGGTCGCTCAGCAGGTAAGTACTTGTGACGGGGCTTTAACGACTTGGTGCGCCATGGGGAACTAATTGCCCATGATGCACAAACAACGGGGCAGATATGATCGCTTGTGCGTTCACACGATAGATCATATCGTGTGACGCCCGCATTACTTGGTTCAGGCTACTATTAGTTTCACAGCCACCCAGCTCTGTATCCTCCGCCTAACCTTCGTGTTGCCAGAATCTCCTATTCAATCTGGGAGCATGGTGGACCCCGACTGGCGATTGGGATATATACCACCTTATCCTAATCTGACAGTCCCCCCGTAACAGATGGTGTTTCTTCAGCAGATGTTACTGTTGCTTAACCACCAAACCCACGGACACAAACATTTTTCTCCTTTACAACACACCTGTTCCCCTTTCCACCAGCGTATGGCCTTTTGCCACTCATTTTGTATATTTACAAATTTGCAACTCTACAGGGACACCATACTCAACGCCGTCTCAACACAGCAGCCAGCCCTCGGTCCCTCAGATGTGGACAAGTAAAAGACCATTTCCTCCGAGCCATGAAAAAGCATTGAGATTCACTCTGTGCAGCACTGGTGTTTAGTGGAAAAGCCGAGCTAAGATTGCGTACATGCTTCTGCTGGTACTCCTGTATACGTGCGTCCCTTTCTATGGCAGGATTTATTTCGCCAAATTTTGTCTTGTACCAAGGATCTAACAGTGTGGCAACCCACTAGTCAGCATTACTTCGAATTCGGACAATCCGAGGGTCATGTTGTAGGTAGTGCAGCAAGAAGGCGCACATGTGTCTTGCGCATCCAGGAGGACCAAGTCCTTGCTGTGTTGGTGGTGGAGAGGTGAGAATCATGCCTCTTTCCTCTGCCCTCTACCCCCAACCTCGCACAACCGAAATGTGATCAAGCTCTCCCTCATCTGCTCAGTCTTCTATGCCCATCGCCAGTTCGTCCTCCATTTCTTACTGGGCTCCTGCACCTTCCTCAACAGTTAGGCTGATACTATGCGCCCTTGTTAATCCCTCTCCCCTACCGTCCCATGCTTGCTGCCTTGGTGCTGCTGACCGTCTGGACCTTGTAGATCTTGTTATCCCTTCAGCATATGACTGCTCCTCTACTTCCTCCCATTCCTCTTGTCCCACCACCTGACTATGAATGCTGTTTAGAGTGTGCTCCAGCATGTAGATGACCGGAATTGTCATGCCAATAATGGCAACATCAGCGCTAAACATCTTCGTCGCCATTTGTAAACTTTTAAGAAGGGTGCATAGGTCCTTGATCTGAGACCACTCCATCAGCGTGATCTGCCCCACCTCTGGATCTCTTTAGCCCAGGCTATACATCATAACGCCGGTGCTGCCACAGACGCTGCAACATGTGCAGATTCAAATTCCTGCGTATCGGCACATCGCATTTCAGGCTGTGAACCGCCAGACTGAAAGACTTCTGGAGCGATGCAAGTTGTTGAGCTGTTGGGTGTGAACGGTGGAAGTGAGCACATAGTGAGCGTGGCCACCGCAGAAGACCATGTAGGCCGGGATGGTGGTTTAAAAATTGCTTGACAACCAGGTTCAACACGTGAGCCATACAAGGCACGTGTGTCACATTGCCCTGGCGAAGGGCCTCACCCAGGTTTGCATCATTCTCGCACACAGCTGTTAAGTCGCCACCAGAGTACGCTCCAGCAACTTGTACTCCGATCGCCAGGTGACACTGTGTTCCTTTCGTACATAGTGCTGATGATGGGGAGGAGTCGATGCCAGCGGCGCAGGTGGCCGCAGGTTCCGTTCAGCACTGGGCTGGGTTACCTTGAGATATGCAGAACCACTGGCTGACTGTAGGTGGTGGTTGTCTCACAGCAGAAGTACCATCATTCAGCTACAAACAATGGGAAGACACCACACACTTTTTTATGCCCCTCCTGTCTGCTGACCACTGCCAGACATAGTTCTGAACTTCTGGTTCCTGTTCCACCCAGTTCTGTTTTGTGATTTTGTGTGCTGACTACCACTTGTTTACTGACTATGTCTCCTGCCTGCTGTTTATGTACCTCGTTGCTAGATCCGCATTTGACCTCCGCTTGTTTTCTGATTAAGTCCTGGCCGTCCTATTCTGTTCATGTTCCTCAATTCATGGTTTGACCCTGCCTGACTACTACTCTCTCGGACTGCAGCCTTCCACAGATATTGATCACCTTGGGCCTTGTGTAATTCCAAATCCCTGTATAGGGGTTAAAAGGTTTCAGGGTTCTGGGGGTCCGGCTTGGTGAGTGGCTTCCCTCTAGCCTATCCTTTACAGCCCGTCTGAGTGTGTGGATCCAGGCAGGCGTTACACCATGCCCTCTGCAGAAGGCCATGTAGGCCGGGATAGTGGTTTAAAAATTGCTGGATAACCAGGTTCAACACGTGAGCCATACAAGGCACGTGTGTCACATTGTCACGGCGAAGGGCCGCACCCAGGTTTGCATCATTGTCGCAAAAGGCCTTCCCTGGCTGCGTGTTGAGTGGAGACAACCATTGATGAAACTCGGTCTCACTCTCCAGAGCTTGCCGTCCCCAACTCCTCAGCGGTGTGACTCACATTTCCCAGACATTTCAAAGTAAAGAGTCGACCACCTGATGCCGTTGAGCTCTGCTGCCAGCATAGTAAGGAGGTGTGCGGGATTCCTTGTGCACAGTTACAACGCTGGTGGCCTTACAATACAGGTTTGGAGCGGAGGTTGAGGACCTAGACGAGGTTGAGGAGGCAGAAGCAGTGGAGGAACTTCTACATACAGAGGAAGGATTGACACACAACTCGTGGGGACGGCAAGACTTGTACAGCAGACCCTTCTCCATCTCTCACGATAGTTAGCCAGTGCCCAGTCAGCGACATGTAATGCCCCTGTCCATGCTTACTTGTCCAAGTATCTGTGCTGAAATGCACCCTGTCACACACAGAGTTTCTCAAGGAAGCGGTGATGTTGTGTGCGACATGCTGGTGTAGCGCGGGCACGCCTTTCTTGGAGAAGGAGTGGCGACTGGACATCGGCTCTTGGGGCACTGCGATGGGCATAAGGTCTTGAAAATCCTCTGTTCAAAAGGTTGGAAAGGCAGCATTTCTGTAGCCAACAGTTTGCAGATGCGGAAAGTCAACCTCTTAGGCATGTGATGCCCTTCTAAAATCATGTAAAATACAGCAAGGAGACTCCAACCACAGTCTCCCTTGTTTCCAAAAATTGGGCCACACACACACACCACTTCTCTGGCATTAGTTGTCCCCCAGTTGCAATCTTAAAAAGATGCTTTGCATGAAGCACTCTCAAAAATACACCAGACTTTCGCCTCCCCTGGATGACACAGGAGTAGAAAAGTCCTCTGTGATCCATGACTTCCTCATCTTGATGAACGTTAGTCTGTCCACATTGTCAGTGGACAGATGCGTGCACTTATCTGTCAGCACACCCCCAGCAGCACTGACGACACGTTCCGAGAGAACACTGTCTGCGGGACACGACAAGATCCCCAAGGCGTAAGTGGCGAGCTCAGGCAATTTATCCAGATTGGAAGCCTAAAATGAGCAAGGCTCAAGTTGCACAGTAATGGCATTGATGTTCACTTGCATATACTCATATTTCTGTGTCTCCTCCTCTTTTTCCTCGTACAGCTGGTTTTTTTTCACATGAGTATATGTCCTTGTCACTTTTCCATGTGTTTGTGGTGTCTTGGGAGTTGTTTGTCACCTTTTGGACACCTTTGAAGGTGTTTTCTATGTGTTTTTATGTGTTTGTGTTTGCGTCCCATTGTTTTCAATGGGGTTCAAGAGGTTTGTCGAACGGTTTGTCGAACCAAACTCGAACGGGGCCTCCGTTCGACGAGCCGTACCGAACTCGAGCCTTCAGAGGCTCGCTCATCTCTAGTCAGCACTGTTTGCAATTAAAATTGCATAGCAAAAATGCACAGGTGCTGTAGCTAGCTGGTCATCAAAGGAACACTAAGTTAGTATCCCAAACAATTTTAGTATGCCACTAAAAGTGTCAGCACTGTTTGCAATTAAAATTGCGTAGCAAAAATGGACAGGTGTGTAGAATGCACAGGCGCTGTAGCTAGTTGGTCAGCAAAGGAACACTTAAGGCTACTTTACACACTGCGATATCGGTCCCGATATCGCTAGTGTGCGTACCCGCCCCCATCTGTTGCGCGACATGGGCATATCGCTGCCCGTGCCGCACAACATCGCCCAGAGCCGTCACACATACTTACCTGTCCGGCGACGTCGCTGTGACCGGCGAACCGCCTCCTTTCTAAGGGGGCGGTCCGTGCGGCGTCACAGCGACGTCACTGAACCGCCGCCCAATCGCAGCGGAGGGGCGGAGATGAGCGGGACGTAACATCCCGCCCACCTCCTTCCTTCCGCATAGCGGCCGGGAGGCAGGTAGTGAGACGTTCCTCGCTCCTGCGGCGTCACACGCAGCGATGTGTGATGCCGCAGGAACGAGGAACAACCTCGTTACTGCTGAAGTAACGATTTTTGGGAATTAGGACCCGTGTAGCCGATTAGCGATAAATCACGCTTTTGCGACGATTTTACATCGCTGAACGCTGTTACACAAAGCTATATCGCTAACGATTGCGGAAGTGCGTCACCAAAACCGTGACCCCAACGACAAAATTCGGGCGATATCGCAGTGTGTAAAGCCCGCTTTAGTTAGTATCCCAGACAATTTTAGTATGCCACAAAAAGTGTCAGCACTGTTTGCAATTAAAATTGCGAAGCAAAAATGGACAGGTGTGTAGAATGCACAGGTGCAGTAACTAGCTAGTCAGCAAAGGAAGCTTCACTTTCTATCCCTGCCTATGAAACAATGCCCCAAGAAATTGCCTGAGCTGATGTAGCCAGACGCTGTGATATAAACCCCTGCACAGCGTTGGCACAGGCCTGCCTAGTAACAATGGCTATGAAAGCCTGTAATGCAGCCCTGAAAAGGGCTGAAATTACAAGTAATCCCTAATCCCTAAAGCGCTGTGTAGATTGCACTGTATGTCTATAGCGCACACAGCAGCAGCAGCGGGAGCAGGAGCGGTGACTGTCAACCACCCGCAGCAGACAAATAATGGCGGCAACGGGGCAAAGGGCCGTGTCTTACAAGGCAAGGACATGTGACATGCACAGCCTATGACACATGCCCTTGCTTGTCTGGCAAAAATCCACTTTGCTGTGTGTGTGTCTGTGATTTGCTGACAGCCTGGCCTTCCCCACTGTACGCGTGGTTAGAAAAAAAAATGGCGATCGCCATTCTTTCAGCACTCAGCAACAGCACTGATCTAAACCCCATCCCCCCGCACACTATACGCTGAATTTTGATAATATCATGATTCTCAGTGACTCACAGTATTACAGTGAAAAGCCAGCTAGTAACTAGCTACGCTTTTTGGTGATTGAACCGTTCTCGAATGTAACTCGAACTGCCGAACTTTAAGCAAATCGTTCAAGTTTGAACGACTCGAAAACCCCACAAAATCATTCGAACATGAAATTGGCGAACCGTTCGACTCGAACATCGCTCAACTCTAGTAAAAAGGCCATGAGGGTCTGGGATGGTGCAATGCTGGTAGACGGCACCAGGGACCATTGGTGGAGGTTGGCACAAAAGGGTAACGGCTACCAGGTTACTCAGGACTGTTACCAGAGTCGTTCTTTTAACACCTCCAGGACTTTAACGCCGCCACAAGGAACCAGTGGATACAGGTTGTTTGGGTGGCGGGTTGAAGTGAGAGGGACAATGGGAATGGACTGTTGCAGGAAGGGGCTGCAGCAGAGTAGGTTGAGCCACTGACTACCGCTACAACCGGTAGCGTTCCCATGGTTCTTATAAATATGAACTCTGAGAGTTTTTTATGCAACGTTTAAGTGATGTGCCTCCACTGTGTGGAATGAGAAATTGTTAAATTAAAAATGTTATTTGTCCTTTTCTCTTTCAGTTAAAACAAAATAAACCTCTCGGTGTCCTGTAGCTCGGGGACGAGCTACGTTTAACCAAGGAGGAATGTGACGCCCCTGAACTAGTCAGGGTGTCACAGGGTACTGCACTTCCTTTCTTGTCTGGTGCAGGACTCAACCCCTCATGGTTCTGAGATCTCACTTTTGGTATTGCTCCATCAGCATGCAAATCCTAGTCACACCTCACACCACACCCTGTCAGGCACACCAGTGGGTGGTCTAGCTGGAACAGGGCCACCCACCTAGGGGTCAGACAGACTGGTGGGAGGGGCAGAGTTAGTTGATTGGTAGCCTTCAAAGAGTGAGGAGCTGGGGGGAGTTGGAGCTCCCTGGGAGACGTTGGCTAGGTCGCAAACGGTGGTCTGGGACCAAAGTAGTCGGAGACCTGGTCACAGGGTATTGGAGAAAGGTGCCAGGCTTAGTTTTCGGAACAGTCGGCACCGGAGTACCTAGTAACCGAACCGGTACCGAGCACGGCGTGGTATTGAACCCTAGATCAGGGAGTAGCTTCACACAACCTGATAATTAACCTGTGGAGGATAGTATCTTTATGAACTTTCCCCAAGAGCTCATAGATCGAAGGCATCAACACAACGAGGAGGATAGGGCTTTCCAGCTTATGCGGCCCACTGAAATCCCAAGTGTCTGCCATCGAGAGCACAGCTTCCCTACTTAACAGCGAGAGCACAACAGCTTCAAGCATAGGGGTCATTCAGAACATCTAAAATACAGTGCGTGGAGGCAAGGTACAGACCATCAGCAATACCAAAGAGAGCGTAAGCCCGGACGAGCTCCCCTGAAGTGGTAGCGGCACCCAGAGACTTGGTTTACCTTTGTGTCAGAGTCTGTTTTGTGGTCGCATCACAACCAACACTGCCTGAGTGAGTACGCTGTCCTCCCCTGCTTTCAACCTGCACTACTATCCCCTACCCCACATCCACTATCCAGAGTCCCGGGGCCTAACCTACCCATGGAGGGAACATCATCTGGCTTCCTCACTCCACCTTCCCATCGGCAGAGGCGGTACTCCCCTTACCGCAAACCACGGGTGGCTTCACCTCATCCCCTGTAAATACCCCCTTTGCATTTGAAGTGGCCGCGAGCCCCCGGGTCCGGAGACCCTCGAGCCACAGCAGACCCTGGATCCGACCGCTGCAGGGGCGGCACAAACCAATCCGCACTACCCAGCTATAAATATCTTGACTAGCTTAACTTTCCGGATGAGATATACATTACGTCCTGTATCACTCATTTCAGTCACCTACAATGCATTTTCATCAAACAATATTGGACTCACAGTCCATGTACTTATAGCAACACAACAAACACTGATATTTGGATCATGAGTGGCTTTTGTTGCTGCTCATGCCACTTTTCTGTGCTAATAATGTTTGCTCTGTGAATTAACCATCAGAGGAACCATGCTGTAACATACATGAATTTTTGCAATGATCCACATGGACATAGAATATAACTGCTCGCTGTGAACTTCAGGCAAAGAATGAGCCACAGCGATGAGCGGTGACGTAACTCAGGTTATTTGTGGTCACAGCTAGAGGTTCTCTTGGTCCTCCACCTGTGATCGCATTTAGTCTGACCTCAGCTGACCTCATTAAACTGAGTGACCTCACTCACTGCCTTAAGCTCACAGCGGGCAGTCATATTCTATGTCCACGCGCTGTCACTTCAGATGTAGGAGAGCTGGAATCGTCATGAGATCTCGTGTGGATTACGTTGGACCTAGGTGTTTGAGGGTTTAATAAAAACGTTAAAGAAGGTGTTTTTTTTATTTTTATTTAAAATAAAGGAATTTTTCAGTGTTTGTGCTAATTTCTCTTTACTTACAGATTAGTAATGGGGGTCTCATAGTCACCTCCCAGCTGTGAGCTGTCATTATTAAAGAAAAAAGACACCCTCATTCACCAATTTATTACCCATCAAAACCCTAATCTGGTCTGCCATAATCATTATGGAGGTCCCATCTCATTCCCAGACTCACTGTCCCAGCCTATGAAGGTGGGACAGCAGCCACTGTCAGCTCTCACACTGTGCTG
The DNA here is from genome assembly GCF_048569485.1 of Anomaloglossus baeobatrachus. NCBI lineage: Eukaryota > Metazoa > Chordata > Amphibia > Anura > Aromobatidae > Anomaloglossus > Anomaloglossus baeobatrachus. The sequence goes on along the minus strand of NC_134353.1, from coordinate 576,011,054 downwards.
TATGAGAACCACAGCAGTGTCCTGTGATGACCTCATGAGGTCACCGCAGGTCACAGCATGTGGCTCACACAGCAGCGTGTGACCCGACGACAGTGACGGGTGGTGATGTCATAACTTTACCATAGATCATTGACCACAGCGGTTCTCAGAAAAAGTATCGCAGGAGCATATGCTGTCCATGTACTGTCCTTGTGCTGTCCCTGTGATGTGCGTTTTTCTCACATCCATTGACATGTATTGGCAAGGCATACAGGCACTCACTGCATGCTGATATTTTCCTCGTATGTCGAATTTAGCAGAGGGAAAACTAACAAATGTGCTATGCTCTATTGTTCAACAATGGTGCCAGTGCAATACAATTTTTTATCGCATTGCATTCGCAGATTTTATACGCAGATGTGACTGAACCCTTAAAGGCATAACAATTCAAAGTTTGAAAATTGCAAAATTTTCAACATTTTGGCTAAATTTCCAAAATTTTCAAAAATAAACACAAAAAATATTGTCCTATAGTTACGACTGTCATGTGGTACACTATGTCATGAAAAAACAGTCTCACAATCACCGGGATCTGTTGAAGCGTTCCAAAGTTATAACCTGTCAAAATGACACTGGCCAGAATTGAAAAAAATGGCCCTGTCATGAATGTGAAAACCAAGCTTAGGGGGTAAAGGTGTTAAATACCATGTTTTTTTGGACAATTAGATGCACTGGACCATAAATATTTAGGTTTTAGAGGTGGAAAATAGGGGAAAAAAAATTTGACGCAAAAAATGTGGCCATGACACACTGTTATGAGGTTAAAGTCTCCCAATTTTGTAATGTCCTCTATCCTGGTATATATGCTTCCCATCCTTGTCCCATCCTGTTATATAAGTTCCCTATCCTTTTCCCAACCTTTTATATATATATCCGTAACATGGTATATATGTATCCATCCTTGTCCCATTCTGGTATATATGCTCCCATTCTGGTATATATGATCCCCATCCTTGTCCCATCCTGATAGATATTGGCCTCAACCCCCAACCTAATCGAACACTTGTTGGTAAAGTTGAAGAAAAAGCTGCACACAAACCTAAGTGAGTTGACAAGCATGCACCAACATTGGGACCATTTAGAAGACACCTGGAATCAGATTTCATTCGCGACATGATTAAATCTGATCAAGAGCATGCCCAGAACAATTTAGGCATTTTTGAAATCTAAAGGTGGTTTTAAAAAATCATTAAAATTAAACTTTAGATTTTTAGTAGCAAAACAGTAACAATACAGTGACATGACAAGAATCTGCATAACTAATAATATACTAAAAATAGTTGCAATTCAAATTTATGTGTGACATAGCCAAGATGATTGTCTATAAAATGAAAGTAGTCTCACGTTAGAAGCTGTCGTGCATGGTGAGATATGGAGCCTGAAAATCAAAAGTTCAAGACATCGCCGGCTAGAAGAGCACTAGATAGAGAAGCAGCCAAGAGGACCAAGGATACTCTGAAGCAGCCACAGAAATTCATAGCCCAGGATGGAGAATCTGTCCACAGGACAACTATTAGGGGCACTTTGCACACTGCGACATCGCAGGTGCGATGTCGGTGGGGTCAAATTGAAAATGACGCACTTCCGGCATCGCATGCGACATCGCAGTGTGTAAAGGCTGGATGATACGATTAACGAGCGCAAAAGCGTCGTAATCGTATCATCGGTGCAGCGTCGGCGTAATCCATGATTACGCTGACGCGACGGTCCGATGTTGTTCCTCGCTCCTGCGGCATCACACATCGCTGTGTGTGAAGTCGCAGGAGCGAGGAACGTCTCCTACCGGCCTCACTGCGGCTTCCGTAGGATATGCGGAAGGAAGGAGGTGGGCAGGATGTTTACATCCTGCTCATCTCCGCCCCTCCGCTCTGATTGGCTGCCTGCCGTGTGACGTCGCAGTGACGCCGCACGACCCGCCCCCTTAACAAGGAGGCGGGTCGCCGGCCACAGGGACGTCGCACGGCAGGTGAGTGTGTGTGTGAAGCTGGCGTAGCGATAACTTTCACTACGCCAGCTATCACCACATATCGCTGCTGCGACGGGGGCGGGCACTATCGCACTCGGCATCGCAGCATCGGGCTGCGATGTCGTAGTGTGCAAAGCCCGCCTTAGGCTAGGGTCACACAACCGTAGATTCACTCATCAGAGAGAATCAGGTTAGTTATGCTAATGACACTCTGATCAGAGTTTGTGTTATGCGCACAAATGTGCACACGTGGAAAATAGTGAAAAATAAGATCTAACGTAAAACTACTACAACTGACCTGCCCGGCTTTGTATAGACTAGAGGTCCCAGTTGCACAGTCCTTAAAGGCCCATGCGCAGACTGAAACCATCCTAACTGGATGATTCAGATGACCACTCAGACGTTTGCTTCCTAAGCGGCCATCAAGGGTTCCATGTACCTCCTTAAGAATCTGGGGAAAGGAAGAGATTAAAAATAAGCTAAACCAAATGTAATAATCTGCTAGGAGAATCTCTAGGCAAACAGGCTGTAGTTCCAAGCAGGGTCCACTTCAGAAATATCACCAGTGGGAAATGGAAGATTGGGGAAGATTTAACCGTATTTAAAGAGTTAAAAGCCATTTTCAAAACTATGACGAATAATGTCCCGTTTGCAGTTTGCAAAAATCCATGCCAAGGACACAGCTAGCATGAGGAAGAAAGTGCTCTGGTCAGATGAGAGAAAAGTAGAAATTTTTGGGCTAATTGCAAAATGCTATGTGTGGGGGAAAACTAACAGTGCAAATTACCCTGAAAACACCATCCCCACAATCTAAAAGGGTGGTGGCAGGGTTATGCTGTGGCAATGCTTTTCCTTAGCAGAGACAGAGAAGTAGGTTAGCACTGATGGGAAGATGGATATAGCTATATGCAGGGCAATCCTGGAGGAAAACATGTTAGACCCGCAATACACATCTGTTTTTTTTGTACATGTGTGGTACGTATTTGCTCGTACTGGAGACACGGAGACCCATGTTATTCAATGGTAGATGGCACACACACGTAAAATCACACGGAACGTGTGTCCATGTGTTAAGTACGTGTGTGCGCTTTTCTACACGGACGACATGTCCGTTTTTGGCCGGCAGCACGCAGGCACGGACCCGCTTTAGTCTATGGGTCCGTGCCTGCACGGACCGCACACGGAGTATGTCCGTGTTCAGCACGTATCGTCCGTGTCCTTTTTTCATCACGAAATCTGAAACACTTGTTACCAATCTATCAAGTCAATTGTAGGCCATTAATTCTGGCGGCAAACATACATTTCCTGTCTCATTTGCACGCCAGACAGCAGCTGGGCACCTGTCCTCTCACTGCAGGGGAACTTTGAGCACAGAGAACACCACAGGTACTGAGCATGGCGCCCAGAATCGATACAGAGAGGCTGATTGGAGAAGTAGAGAGGCATCCAGAGCTGTGGGACACACGTGTTGATGGCTACCATGACAGGTTAATGGTGGAACGAGCATGGATGTCTGTGGCAGAGATAGTCTACCCTAGGAATGGATGGTCTCAATGCACCCCTGGAAGGAAAAATAGATATGGTGAGTACAGATATTTGCATTGCTTCTGTCTTAACCTACATGTGCACATTCTGAAGGCAGATTATATCCATATTTGTATAGTTTGTTTTGCATGTATTAATGGGCCTGACTCATTTTGAGCTACACTGGAGACTCACAAACAGGATAGTGGTTTTTTGGCCTTTTGAACTATTCATTGCAGTTTTCTATTAATGTCAGCATGTGTATATGTGGCCTGCAAAGCATTTTATGCATGTACAAAAGGCATTTCAGGGTGGTCAAGCAACAATTAAACATGTTTGAAATATATTTTTGTTTTCAATTTTGTGTTTTTTCTATTGTAAATGTGCTGTGAAATGTCTATACATTTTGAGTTGTATTTCTATGTTTGGTTTATTATGCATGTCCCTTGGTGTCACCATGTCTGGAATGGTAACAGTAATGTGTAGTGTATAATGGAAAATCTTTGAGGAATATATGGCACTTCATGGGTTTATAGACATTTTGTTTCTCATGGCTTACTGAAGGTTTTTTTTTATTTTTGTAAGTAAAAAAGGAGATAAATGATTAAACAGTGGTTTAATCTCTTTACTGGAGATCTTGTTTACTTTGTCATGCTTATTGTGTTATTATGTCACTATATGAGTGTCATGGGTTGTTGTTTTCATACACATGGATGTGTGTTCCAATTTATTTAAATTGCTGCAATACAAGAATAATGTTTTATTTTTTTATTGTTCAATTGTTATAATTTGTGACCTTATTATACAATTTTTTGTTTTTAAACAGTGGATCTTGTTAAACGGCGATGGCGCTCAGCACGCGACCAGTTCAGAAGAGAATATAACCCAGTGGCAACCACAGCTGCCGCAGCCAAAAAGAAAAATATGTCCATTATGAAAGACTGAGCTTCCTCATGCCCATTATGGAAGTATCAAAGTAAGTTTAAACCATTACATCACACGGCGGGTTTTTTTGGAAATGCACACATTGTTTTTTTTTTTTCTTTCTTCAAAGTACAGAGGATAATCTAGAAGATAGTGAGGAAGCCCAGTCAGCAGTATTAACAGCGACCTCTGCTTCCGAGATGGAGCCTACCTCATATCAACCACCAACAATCCCCAACAACAGCCAGCCAGACGCAGAAGAATTGTCCTCTGATTTGGGTTTGGGAACAAGTCAATCCACTAATGTAATTCCAGGCCAGTCTACAGGGCAAAAAAGTGGCCCTTCACCAGTTCTTGCAGAGAGTAGTCCACAGCAACAAACAGGCCCACAACCAAGAATAACAACTAATACCATGCGCACAGTAGCCCAATCTATCCGTGGTCGCAGACATAGGCATTATGAAGATTTACGTTCCCTGCCAGATATCATTGATATCAGAATAATACACATGATGAATTCACTGATACCAGAGAGTGATGGAGAGAGATTTTGCCGCTCCCTTTCTCCCTCTCTTGCATTGGTTCATGCTGATAGGCAGGACAGATTGAGGGCGTCCTTAATAACACTAATATCTGCTACCCAACGTGAGACAGAACCCATATATTGTTTTGAAGTGATAGAGCAATGGAGAGCTAATCCACGTGGTCCACACACAAACACAACCCACCAAACTGTGGAAACCCAAACTGATGAACATTACTCTAATTTTCAACTAAATCCTGTAGTGCAACAAACACATATACAGTGTCCATCTTCTACTATGGGAAGTGATGTACAAATTAGGCTAACGATTGTCCCACACTAAACAGGTACATTAATGACACAAAGGCCATCTCAACAGCCATCATTTGTCCCACAACAGACACCAATGCAAACCTCTTTTAACTATCCTAGTATTGTTAGTAATGTTCATAGACTACCTCAAATGTTTCAACAACCAACATTCTACCATGTTCCTAATAATCCACAACAACAGTACTTTCAACATCAGACTTACCCAACTAACTTCACATACACACATACTCAGCCTCTTCCAACACATCAATATGTACCACCTACACTTGGTCTTCCATCTGCTCAAACAACTGCATCATTATTTGTTACAAGTACAACAACTGTTACTAGTGGAAGCACTGATCAGTCACTCACTACAACATCTAGTGTTGTGCAGCAAACATATTTTGTAGGTGTCAATGCAATGGAGACTACACAGGAAAGAATCACTAGCCTAGAGGATTTAGTTGAATCATAATGTGATATTGTATGTATTATTTTACATTTTGGTATGTTTTCTAGGGTATTGCTGGTCAGAAAACATTTCAAAATGTAACACATTACTTACTCTATATGCATGGGGTCATATTTGAGTTTTCCTTTCCAAAGATTCAATAGAAATTACTCTATCACTTCAAAAACATTACCTGCCTGTTAGAATGTTGCCTTGCTTTGGACATGTTGTTTGGACCATCCATTAGAAAAACTGGGTTTAGGGAAAAAATGCATGCACATAAACTACTACACTAACATTCAGACACCTTTATTATTAAAAATCCAGCCACTATGCAGTATCTGCATATGGTCTGGTCCCATACTTGTATTCCAATAGTGTCAAACAAATTATGTTTGCGTGACATTATTGCATAATAAAGTATGGTGTTTTGTATGGGCTAATGTCCCTGACAAAATTCTGTAAAAAAATAATAGAATACAGGGTGTTTTGCAAAAGATAACAGACATACATAGGTTCAATAAAAAATCTGGACTAATTTTTTCAAATCCAATTTGCCATATTTTTATTAGTCATGTACATTCAGTAGTACTGTTACTTGCAAAACAAAAATTCCTGATTTTATAGCAATAAAGTTAAATCACAATAGCTTATTGGGACTACAAACACAACCAACCAACAAAAAAACCCCACAACTTATACCTATGTATGGTCATTATCTCTTTTGTATTACATAAGTGTTTGTGATTATGTAACCAAGTGATAAAAAACTATAACAATGTCAAATTTATACATGACTATGGCGATTTAAACTAAAATAATCTTTAAACTGATTCCTCACTTGTAGACCAGAAGTGGACACATTGGTTCTAACACTACCATTCTCTACAAATGGTGCATTTAAAGCTGGCAACTCCTCAATGTCTTCGTCATTGCTTTCATGTAATCTACAGTAATTATGTAACACTACTGTGGCTTTAATGACAGCCTTGACGGTGGTTGGTTGGAGTTGGATGGTGGTTTGATAAATGCGCCATCTTGAGGCCAAAATGCCAAAGGCACGTTCAACATAGCAACGTGCTCTGGCCAATTTGCTATTAAATAGGGCTTTTGATCTGTCCAGCCCCTTTCTGGGATATGGACGCATCAAATGCCTAGACAATGCAAACCCCTGATCTGCAACCATGACAAAAGGAACAATAGGGCCATTATTACTAGGCAATGGTCTTGGTGCAGGTAAACTTAAACTATCAGAAATTAATCGTCTTGCTAAACGTGAGCTTCTGAAAATGCATGCATCTGAGGCACTGCCATAGGCCCCAATATCAGCAAATAAAAAGCAGTAGTTTGTATCTACCATGGTCAAAATAACTACAGAAAAAAACTTATGATAATAAAAATATCTTGATGCAGAGTTAGGTGGTTTCTTCACTCTAATGTGCTTTCCGTCAATGGCGCCAAAACAATTAGGGAAAGCTGTTTTCTCCAAAAATTCTTCAGAAATGTGCAACCATTCCTGTGTTGAAGGCAGCTGCATGACATGATGCCTAAGGCTCTCCCAAAGCACAGTGCAGGTATGCAGGATAATCTTGCCAATTGTAGACCTTCCCAATAAGAATTCGAAATGTAGACTGCTGATGGATTGCCCAGTTGCAAGGTAACTGAAATAGAAAAAAAACATGACATTACTTTGACTATTCATGAAAGTTGTTTTTCAAAACAAATATGTGTGTCATCCAATGACTGGCGAGATACTGTGTATGACTATTATTTTATTGCTTTTGTTGGAAAAACATATGTGTTGATATTTACTTTCCATATTGGAAATATAATTACTTTTCTGTTTAATAAACAAGATTGTTTGATTTATGACTCTTGTTTCTTTAATTTTGGTAGAGATAGAATGGTAGATGTGAGCACTCAGATCATATTTTAAGATTACAATGAGGTTATGTGATCTATATAAATTTTCAGCAAAACAAATACCTAAATTTAAAATTACATAATTTCTACAAAATGATGCCTTTGAGATTTAACATGTATTTCAAAATAACAGATAAAGCATAAGTATACATGACAACACCTACCGTAAAGTCACCAACAGTTGTTCCTCAGGGGAGATGCTGAAGTGTATACAGGTGTCCTGATGCTTCAAACGATGGTACACAAGGCCAAGGATGTTGTCAAATGAATTCATGGTGAGATGGCAGTAGGCTTGGAATTTTGGTGGAAATTAGAGAATATTAAAATGCCCTTGTGTTTTCCTGAGCTTCACAAGGGAGTGAATCCACATCCTTCTCTCCAGTGGTGGCTCTTCTTCAATCATATGTCGCCTAACCCCAAATCTCCTAGATATCAACCAGAGCAAATACATGGTTGCTTCATTGGAGAGAGACATTTTGGAGTGTGTATAATGTGAGAATGAGCTCAGAAGCCATGTTTTTAAAGTTTTTTTAAGCAAACTAACCAAATTGGGTATTTAATTGACCAATTTAACACACCAGGAGCACATTATGATGGGCTAACAAGGTTATTTGTGTGAAAATACGGATCTGAAAAACGGACGGCACACGGACTGCACACGTACTTAATTTATGTCAATACGGACATTCCACACGCACACACGGCTCACATATGCCATCACACGGATGTCATACGTACTGGAGAAACGCCCCTAAAAAACGGAACACGGACCCGAAAAACGGACTTTGAGACACGTACGTTTTTTTTGCGGAAGTGTGTTTTAGGCCTAAGAGGCTGGAAGAGACTTGGGACTTGAGACTGTCACAATACCTGCAGCAGTAATTGCAGCCAACGGTGGTACAAAGTATTGAGTCAGGGGGGCTGAATACAAATGCATGTCACGATTTTCAGATTTATATTTTTAAAATATTTAGAAAACCATGAATCATTTACTTTACACATGGCAACTATTTGCTACTTAGTGTTGGTATATCACATAAAATCCGAATAAAATACATTTAAGTTTGTCAGTGTAACATGAAAAAATGTGGAAAAGCTCATGGGGTATGAAAGCTTTTCAAGACACTGTATGTTTCTATGTCAGACACATTTTTTTTTCAACAGCGGTAGGGCAAGTAACATTGATTTGGGCTGGCAGCAACTTTTATTTGAATATTTTCCAGGTTTTTTTTCATTTATTAATTCTCACATATATTTCACACATTTTCCTCTTATAATGTCATAATAGACCTTTGGTGGTAATTTCAACATTTAAAATCATTTTTAATATCTGATTTTCCTTGTAATTAAGGCTGATATGGCCACAGTTACAGGGCAAGGGGTTCGTGCACACGTTGCGTAATTACATGCATTTACGCTGCGTATTGCACTGCAGCGTAAATGCATGCGTTCTGCGTCCCCAGCACACTCTATGTAGTTTGTGCATGATACGTGCTCATGTTGCTTTTTTGAACGCAGCGATTTGGGTGCTAAAATTTAGACCCAAATCAGTGCGTTCATAAAAGCAGCATGTCAATTATTCTGTGAGCTATGGATGCAGCTCCCACTCTGTCTATGGTGGGGGTATCAGCCAGAGCGCATGAAATCAGCTTTTTTTTTAACAAAAATACTGCATTCATTCTGCAGCGATTTGAAGCGCACAAGTGCTGTCAAATCGCTGCAGAATAATCAGTAGTTACGTGAGCATGAGCCCTAATTCAGACTCCTGATTGCATTGCAGAGCTGATCTGGGTTTTGATAGGACCCTGCAGTTCATGCTCCTTCCTAAGGCCTCTTCCACACATTCGTGAAAAACCACGTACGTTTTTCACGGACGTGTCAGAGGTGCGCTTTGCCCTCCTTGAGCCGTGTTTATGGGCTACGTGTGTTCTCCGTGTGTTATCCGTGATAACACACGGAGAACGTGAACTTTCTAGTCACCTGTCCCTGGCGTCGCTGTCCGTGGTGCTGAACTTCGGTCTTCGGTCCTGCTGACTCCCCGCTGCTGCTGCTTACGGCCGCAGTGAAGTGACTATTCAATTAGCATAATGAGCGGTGGTCGGAAGCAAGTGACAGCAGCGACAGAGACAACAGGGTTGGAGAAGGTGAGTAAAGTTTTGTTTTTTTTTCTCACTGACACATGTCTTCTCTCTGGTGCGTGTCACATGGAACACATCCGTGTGGTCCGTTTGCGTTACCTGTGATACATTTGCGTTCCCTGTGACACCCCGTGATGCCGGAGAGAAAACGGACATGTCGGTGTGAGAAACACACGGACACATGTAAGTACGGAACAGACACATGTTCCGTGCACAAATCCTTACGTGTGTCCAAAACCATAGTTATACCTAGGTCTACGTTTGTACATGTCTCCAGTACGTGAGAAAACTGCCAAACATGTACCGGAGGCAGGTACGTGTGAAAAAGGCCTAACACACAGCAATCAGACACTGGGTAAAAAAAAAAGAGGAAGTGTTGTTAGCATTAAGTATACAGTAATTAGGAAGGCAGAGATGACAGTAAACCATCTCTGCCTTCTCTATGGAGTGTCCGGCTGTGTCTGACAGCCAGCTCACAATTCCTGCAACTGCTCTTGTCCAGAACATCACTACTGTAGCCAATGTCAGCCTGGAGCCATCACAAGCTAGTCATAGATAATTAAACTTCTGTATTTCTGTGCTGCGTTAGCAGGGTCAGAAAAGATGAATAATGTTTATATTTTTTTCTGGCATTTATTGTTCTTTTCATTTATTTTCTGGAGGGGCTATTAATGCATTTCTCCATTCTACTACCTGGTTTGGTGCCAGATATAGTACAGTATATTCTTATCCTACAGTAATATATTAATGTGATTGAAGTCTGATCATTAGAACTGCTGCAGTGTTGAGCTGCCCTGTTCTTGAAACCAAATGATTCAGCAGAAAATGTTTACTCGTATAGCACATAAACTGTACATGGGCTGTTGCATATCAGAAGTATCTAGATAAATCATTAACTTTTCATCAAGCTGTATGTGTGAGTCCCAGACTCATTGTTTTTTTTCCAACTCCTTTCAGAAACTAGAATTGGTTGTTAACGTATAATACTGCCTTTGTTAAATGCCTGCCGAATGAGGTAAGTTTGTAGGACAGAGGCCAAGTTGTTTTTTTTTAAGCATACCACAGCCATAGCAAACAGCCCTTTAACCTTTGATGTTTTATTACACTTTTTATAAACTAGAATGGATGTTCAACTTACTTTTTACAGCTTAAACAGAATATGGTTTATGATTATTCACTTAAAGAGGAAGTGTCAAATTGGGAAAAACAGAAAGAATGCCTTACCCAGCATGTTGTAATTGAAAATCATGCTTTTTCTAACTTACAATGTTGCCCATTTGTGCAAGAACAACTTTGCCTATTCAATATGCTCATTCTTAATGGGATGGTTTACTGTCTCTTAACTGCTGTATTTTTTATTACAGAAGACATTTCATCTGCGAATCCCCAGTGCATGCTGGTCACTTCCACAGCCTGGGTTCCCACCCTGACACAAAACGTTATCAGTGACATCCGTTTCAGGGACTAGGCTAGTTCCTGCTCTACTGAGCATGCATCATTTGTCAATTTCAACGTATGCTCAGTAGAGCTCCTTTGCCACTATGTGATATTACCTTTAATGCCCAGTGACAGTGCACTCCCTTACTGACTTTGATGAGAAGCAACGAGCTGGCAAGAAAAGTACACTGTCAGTGTGCATTATAAAGGAGACAACATGACGTCACTTGTGGGGACAAGAGTAGTCTCTGCTTTTCCTGCTGGCCGGCTTCTATCCTTACAATGCAGACTGTCAGTGCGCTGTCACTTCTTATTAGAGCCTGCAAGGGAGTGCACTGTCACTTTGTATTGAAAGTAATATAACACAATGGCAAGGGAGCTCATACTGAGCATATATAGGGATTGACAACCATTGCCTACTTAGCAGAGCAGGAACTAGCGCAACCTCTGAAAAAGATGTCGCTGATAATGCTTCATTCTAGGGTGGGGACAGGGGCTTTGTCGGTGACTGTAGCTTCTGCCCTTTGATGATGTCCAGTTTGAGTATCCCAGTATACACTAGGGTGTCATCAAACATATAGTAGGTTAAAAAAACAGATTGAGTTAAGAAGGTGTGATAAGGACTACTATATTAAAAAATAAATTAATTAATTACATTAAATAGACAGAGAATTAGGATTAAAAAAAATGTTGGTTTCCAACCACGCTTTGTAATGTCACACTGAATATGAATTATTTAATGCATAATGTGCATTTAATATGTTTACATTAGAGATTAAACCAAATACAGTCATATGAAAAAGTTTGGGCACCCCTATTAATGTTAATCTTTTTTCTTTATAACAATTTGGGTTTTTGCAACAGCTATTTCAGTTTCATATATCTAATAACTGATGGACTCAGTAATATTTCTGGATTGAAATGAGGTTTATTGTACTAACAGAAAATGTGCAATCCACATTTAAACAAACTTTGACAGGTGTAAAAGTATGGGCACCTCAACATAAAAGTGACATTAATATTTTGTAGATCCTCCTTTTGCAAAAATAACAGCCTCTAGTCGCTTCATGTAGCTTTTAATGAGTTCCTGGATCCTCGATGAAGGTATATTTGACCATTCCTGTTTACTAAACAATTCCAGTTCAGTTAAGTTTATGGTCGCCGAGCATGGACAGCATGCTTCAAATCATCCCACAGATGTTCAATGATATTCAGGTCTGGGGACTGGGATGGCCATTCCAGAACATTGTAATTGTTCCTCTGCATGAATGCTTGCGTAGATTTGGAGCAGTGTTTTGGATCATTGTCTTGCTGAAATATCCATCCCCTGCATAACTTCAACTTCATTGCTGATTCTTACACATTATTGTCAAGAATCTGCTGATACTGAGTTGAATCCATGCGACCCTCAATTTTAACAAGATTCCCGGTGCCGGCATTGGCCACACAGCCCCAAAGCATGATGGAACCTCCACCAAATTTTACTGTGGGTAGCAAGTGCTTTTCTTGGAATGCCGTGTTTTTTTGCCTCCATGCATAACGCCTTTTAACAACTCAATCTTTGTTTCATCAGTCCACAGGACCTTCTTCTAAAATGTAACTGGCTTTTCCAAATGCGCTTTTGCATACCTCGGGCAACTCTGTTTGTGGCGTGCTTGCAGAAACGGCTTCTTACGCATCACTTTCCCATACAGCTTCTTCTTGTGCAAAGTGCGCTGTATTGTTGACCGATGCACAATGACACCATCTGCAGCAAGATGATGCTGCAGGTCTTTGGAGGTGGTCTGTGGATTGTCCTTGACTGTTCTCACCATTCTTCTTTTCTGCCTTTCTGATATTTTTCTTGGCCTGCCACTTCTGGGCTTAACAAGAACTGCACCTGTGTTCTTCCATTTCCTTACTATGTTCATCATAGTGGAAACTGACAGTTTAAATCTCTCAGACAACTTTTTGTATCCTTCCCCTGAACAACTGTTGAATAATCTTTGTTTTCAGATCATTTGATAGTTGTTTGGAGGAGCCCATGATGCCACTCTTCATAGGAGATTCAAATAGGAGAACAACTTGCAAGTGGCCACCTTAAATACCTTTTCTCATGATTGGATACACCTGCCTATGACGTTCAAAGCTCAATGAGGTTACAAAACCAATTTAGCACTTTAGTAAGTCAGTAAAAAGTAGTTAGGAGTGTTCAAATCAAGAAATTGATAAGGGTGCCCATACTTTTGCACCTGTCAAATTTTGTTTAAATGCGAATTGCACATTTTCTGTTAGTACAATAAACCTCATTTCAATCCAGAAATATTACTGAGTCCATCAGTTATTAGATATATGAAACTGAAATAGCTGTTGCAAAAACCCAAATTGTTATAAAGAAAAAAGGTTAACATTAATAGGGGTGGCCAAACTTTGTCACATGACTGTATATATATATATATATATATATATATATATATATATATATATATATATATATATATATATTAATACAGTGCAGACCAAAAGTTTGGACACACCTTCTCATTCAAAGAGTTTTCTTTATTTTCAGGACTCTGAAAATTGTAGATTCAGATTGAAGGCATCAAAACTATGAATTAAAACATGTGGAATGAAATACTTAAAAAAGTGTGAAACTACTGAGAATATGTCTTATATTCTAGGTTCTTCAAAGTAGCCACCTTTTGCTTTTATTACTACTTTGCACACTCTTGGCATTTTCTTGATGAGCTTCAAGAGGTAGTCACCGGAAATGGTTTTTGAACAGTCTTGAAGGAGTTCCCAGAGATTCTTAGCACTTGTTGGCCCTTTTGCCTTCACTCTGCAGTCCAGCTCACCCCAAACCATCTCAATTGGGTTCAGGTCTGGTGACTGTGGAGACCAGGTCATCTGGCGTAGCACCCCATCACTCTCCTTCTTAGTCAAATAGCCCTTACACAGCCTGGAGGTGTGTTTGGGGTCATTGTCCTGTTGAAAAATCAATGATGGTCCAACTAAACGCAAACCGGATGGAATAGCACACCACTGCAAGATGCTGTGGTAGGCATGCTGGTTCTGTATGCCTTCAATTTTGAATAAATCCCCAACAGTGTCACCAGCAAAGCACCCCCACACCATCACACCTCCTCCTCCATGCTTCACGCTGGGAACCAGCCATGTAGAGTCCATCCGTTTAACTTTTCTACAAAGACACGGTGGTTGGATCCAAAGATCTCAAATTTTGACACATCACACCAAAGCACAGATTTCCACTGGTCTAATGTCCATTCCTTGTGTTCTTTAGCCCAAACAAGGCTCTTCTGCTTGTTGCCTGTCCTTAGCAGTGGTTTCCTAGCAGCTATTTTACCATGAAGGCCTGCTGCACAAAGTCTCCTCTTAACAATTGTTCCAGAGATGAGATGTGTCCAAACAGCTGGGGCTAGTATTATCAGACTGGGAAGGTACAGTACATGGCAAAAATAGCATCCTGTAGCCACCCCATCCATTAGATGTGCCAATTCTGGAGCTTTACATGGCTCTTCCCGATTGCCATGGTGTAGGATAACACTTTAGAAGTCTATGTCAGCTGTGAATGACAGGTGACATCAAGCCCAGAGGTTAGTAGGTTAGTAATGGATAGGCATCTATCAGACATAAAAAACATACAGACACAGGAAAAAAATAGTTTATTTGAATAAAGGCAACAATTCCTACCTTTTTCACAAATTTATTATTTAAAAATAAATCCTGGAAGCCGTAAATGACCACCGCTCCATTAACAGGAGGATTTTCAGAGTCTCGGTTTTCAGGATATGTGGAGTTCCCACTGATGAGACTCCAGCGATCGTGAAATGATACCCTATAACATAAATAGGGGATACCGTTCAAACATGAGAATACCCCTTTAAGAACATGCTGAATTTGTATTGTTAAGAATATCTCTGAATGGGTATGTTTGGTATCAGAATGTATTGGGAAAGTATTAAATAGTTTGATGAATCAATGTCACATCATGAAAAATCTTCAGAAACTGAGTCACCAGTTTTAGTACAACATTTTAGGTTTTCATATTGACGAAAACATTTTTTATTGAACAGACAACAGATAATAGTCACAAAAATTTAGGCATTTATGAAGAATACATAATACCTGTTTTCCTCCTTCTTATTACTTCTGCCACTGCTCCTAAATGTATTGAATGGCTTACAGCATTCTCTGTCCATACTGTGTTTTGTATGTCTGAGACACTCCTCCTTCTCTGAGCTGGGCATCTATTCCCATTGTATCAGTGCAATTCCATATAGTTTTCTGTCTGCAATTCGTCCGAAGGTCTTGCTGACTGAAACGTTACATATTTCAGGATTTCCACGGGTGTATCATGGGTGACAGACAATCATGTGGTTTCTGATGATAGTAGGTCACAGTGTTTTACTGCCCCCTTTACTTCCCCTTTAGGACCCAGCGGAGCCCTCCTTCCATGCAGCTGTTGATTATCAGTATTTCCCTTGTGCTTAAATACTCTATTGTTCCCTGGACTTGTGCTGGTGATATTATTCAAGCTCTGGTTGCAAGCAGGTGGCTTCTACTCATCTGTAGTATCGATGATGAAAAATTCCTGAACTTTTACCTGAGTCATCTGTGGATAAGTAGTTCATGCATTTTCCCCGTGTGTCCTCCTGTCCTTGTGTCTTCTCTAGTGTTTATTCGAGTTGACAAAGAGCTCATCCCACCATTTCCCTATTTAGGGTCCAGCACTAGGGATACCTAGGGTCAGGTATGTGTCTCAGCACATAGGTGCGGAACCTATCTAGGGTGGTGAGGCACCCTACGGACCAGCCGGGCAGATCAAAGTGTGCGTGCGCAGGAGCACAATGGCAGCCTCTGTGTGGAAGATGTAGGATGCGTTATCCACATGGAGCAGGGAAGTAGGATGGCAATGGAAGGAAAAGAGGAGGCGCTAGACCGACGCCCATCGGACCCAACCACCGCGTAGGTGAGTATAATAAAAGATGTTTTTTAAATTATACAAAGTGGCCTAGACACGTATATACAGTATTCTAGAATACATATAAGTAAAGTATATAAGAGCTGACTGGTGGTGACCGCAGCTTATAAGGGACAAAATTGGTGACAGGTTCCCTTTAGAGACCATATCTCTTGTTAAAGGGAACCTGTCAGTACTGTGCGCACTATGAAGCCGGGTGTACACGTCCCAGCTTTAAACTGGTGTAGTGCGCATAACTGGAAGTCTGGAGACAAAAACTAGCGTCGGCCGCGGTGACAGCAGAAAGGTGAGAGCGACCATGCCTCTAACGCTGCGCATTAATTAGCCTGTTAGCACGCCCACAGGGGCTTGCTTACATGCTAATAGGAACGACTAGCTAAGAGAACTAACAGCCTTGCGACTAGTCCTTGGCCTCATTAACATATAAAGAATCTTTAGAAATACTTTTTCTAAAGATCACTTTATCTATGCTAATACTGTTAGGCAGGGAAAAGAAATTTGCACCCAGCTCTTGGTTCTAGATGCCCGCTCTTGGTTCTAGGTGCATACAGGACCTGACAGGTTCCATTTAATTTATGAGTGCCAGATTCCTTTTCTTTAATTGTATATGGAGTGGTATCCTATCCTGGCACCAGTTATAAAAATCCAAGTTACAGATTTCCCTTAATGCAGCTTCTAATTTAGACATAATCAGACGCTATGAGCAGGAAAACAAAACAGGGAAAGGGGCTTTGTTACAGTGTATAGGTGTAGGGCCTGCACCAAATGTCTTGGAAAACTTCATTGTAGTTTCTTCTAAAAAAGAAATTATGCAAGACACTGTTGTGTTCTTGTGTAATTTGTAGTTTATTTATTGGGAAGATCTCTCAAAACCAAACTGATTTTCAGCCTCAGCTTTCATCCTCTACCTACTGTCTTTACGTGATTAGCTTGTCTATAGGAGGTAGTAACACTAGCAGTAGCCACAGAGTACACCTCTTGCTATGTGTGTATATTCTGCCTATATGCCTTTATGGAGCATTTATAGCTAAACGTTTTCTATTAAAAACACTTCTGACTTGAAATCATTTTTAATGCTCCTGTTGCGGCTTCCATCATATCTGATGGTAAAAATATCACTGTATGCAGAGTAATTTTTCCAGTGAAAGCCACAAACCCTATTCTAAATCAATGGGATCTCTCAGGTGCGGCAGAGCCTTTTGGCTGCCTGCAGAACAGCAGGGATCACTAGCAGACACAAACAGAAAAGGGCCCATGTGCAATATTTGGGCCTATGATAGTCCAGTAATTCATCATAATGTACAATTCACCTGTTTAGGATGTGAAGAGGGGCCCCCTTGCCACTTTGTAACGTGGCCAAAAGGCAGCAGTTGTGGGTGAGCTGGACTCAGGTTCCTCGCTCTGACACGCTAAAGACAAGGGGAGCTGAGTGTGAATACTTTAATAAAGGGGGCTTTACGCGCTACGACATCGCTAATGCGAACTCGTTGGGGTCACGGAATTGGTGACGCACATCCGGCCGCATTAGCGATGCCGTTGCGTGTAACACCGATGAGCGATTTTGCATCGTTGCAAAAACGTGCAAAATCGCTCATCGGTGACATGGGGGTCCATTCTCAAAAATCGTTACTGCAGCAGTAACGAGGTTGTTCCTCGTTCCTGCGGCAGCACACATCGCTCCGTGTGACACCGCAGGAACGAGGAACCTCTCCTTACCTGCCTCCCGGCCGCCAAGCGGGAGGAAGGAGGTGGGCGGGATGTTACATCCCGCTCAGCTCCGCCCCTCCGCTGCTATTGGGCGGCCGCTCAGTGACGTCGCTGTGACGCCGCACGGACCGCCCCCTTAGAAAGGAGGCGGTTCGCCGGTCACAGCGACGTCGCCCGGCAGGTAAGTATGTGTGACGGGTCTGGGCGATGTTGTGCGGCACGGGCAGCGATTTGCCCGTGTCGCGCAACAGATGGGGGCGGGTACCCACACTAGCGATATCGGGACCGATATCGCAGTGTGTAAAGCCCGCTTTAGTCGCACCGGTATTGCTCTGCCACAAGACAGCTCCTCATCGTTTAGTTCACGCCATGCAGTTTCATGCTCAGAGTTATTAAAGATAAGTCCACAATGGTTAAAAAGTGCAGGTACTTTATTTCACACACCATTCCACTCGGCTTGCGACAGTTCCAAACTGGGCTTCTCACAAGGCATTAACATCTTAGTACAGACCAGCTCTTCTGCTAGTGTTGCAGGCAAGATTACACCGGATACAAAGGAGGGCGAAGGAGGTTGAGGCATTGCTGTTCCCTGAATATCTAACCAACTGAGTCAAGGTGAATCGCTGTGATTAGTGTACCTTCATGGCTATGTTACGTTTCTGGGGTCCTTCGTAGAATCTGTTCACCTTTACTAGTGGGCTACAGTCTGGCGAGCTTCTTCTCTTCTTTAAAGGTACCGTCACACATAACGAGATCGCTAGCAAGATCGCAGCTGAGTCACGGTTTCTGTGACGCAGTAGCGATCCCGTTAGCGATCTTGTTATGTGTGACACCTACCAGCGATCAGGCCCCTGCTGTGAGATCTCTAGTCGTTGCAGAATGGTCCAGGCCATTTTCTTCAAAGGCGATGTCCTGCTGGGCAGGACACATCGCTGTGTTTGACACTGTGTGACAGGGTCACAGTGACTGCTGAGATCGTTAAACTGCGACCTGTATTGTTCCTGCATCGCTGGTAAGATCTGACTGTGTGACATCTCACTTGCAACCTCCCAGCGACTTACCTGCGATCCCTATCAGGTCGCATCGTTTTCGGGATCGCTGGTAAGTCGTTGTGTGTGACTGGGCCTTAAGAGTCCTTCTGCTACACTGATCTACCACTGTCCGCACTGTTCACAGTCACCTGCTTGACGGGGAGTGATCTCTTACCCCTCAACGAACCTCCAGGAAGCTTAAGGTGGCTTTACACACTGCAACATCGCAAACGACATTGCTGTAACGTCACCGGTTTTGTGACGTAATAGCGACCTCCCCAGCGACATTGCAGTGTGTGAAACACATCAGCGACCTGGCCCCTGCTGTGAAGTTGCTGATCGCTACAAATCGTTCAGGACCATTCTTTGGTCCTTTGTTTCCCGCTGTGCAGCATGATCGCTAGAAAGTCTCAGTGTGTAAAGAGGACTTAAATGTGCAGGCAGCAGGATCCGGCTTCTGCGGACACTGGTAACCACGGTAAACATCGGGTAACCAAGAAGCCCTGCCCTTGGTTACCCGATATTTACCTTCGTTACCAGCGTCTGCCGCTCTCAGCTGTCAGTGCCGGCTCCTGCTCCTTGCACCTGTAGCAGAGTACACATCGGGTAATTAACCCGATGTGTACTGTAGCTAGGAGAGCAGGGAGCCAGCGCTAAGCAGTGTGCGCGGCTCCTGCTCTGTGCACATGTAGCTGTGTGCGCTGGTAACCAAGGTAAATATCGGGTTGGTTACCCAATATTTACCTTAGTTACCAAGCGCAGCATCGCTTCAGTGCGTCGCTGCTGGCTGGGGGCTGGTCACTGGTTGCTGGTGACAGCTCACCAGCAACCCGTGTAGCGATGCTCCAGAGATCTCCCTGCCAGGTCATGTGGGATCGCTGGAGCGTCTGACTGTGTGACCTCTCACCAGCAACCTCCTAGCAACTTACCAGCGATCCCTATCAGGTTGTATCATTGTTGGGATCGCTGGTAAGTTGTTTAGTGTGACGGTACCTTTAGACTACACTCCATCTCCGGTCACATCAACTTCCTCTTGCACATTACTTCTGCCTTTCTTTCTCTCCCAACAACCACCAACTCCCCTCTCAAGAAATACCCAACACTATATATCCCCCTCACTGGGGGCCAGCTCTGCAGTTAACTCTCCCAGCCGTGTTTCAATTTCTGATACCTAATCTTCCATTTCCAACTAGGGAACCCGGCACTGGTGATATCTAGTGGTGGCTGGTAAGACTCAGGGAATTTAAACATATTACTACCACTATACATATAAATTCACCTTACACATTCACATAAAAGCTTTGACGTCTTTAGGGGGGATGAAAGTCGTAGACTACACTACTACATCTTGGGCCTCTGAATGGCTAAACTAGTTGAACCGATAATATGTCCGTCCTGGCAGAGAATGTATATGCCATTGAACAATTTTTTCTTGTTGCAAATCTATGTTCTTAAGACCAGAAAACAGAAATAAAAGAGACAGGGGGCCACTTCGTATAATATTAACTTTTTTAGTTATAACATTCAAGCTAATGCAACACTGAAATTAAGTGTAGCAGTTGGATGACCTGCCCATAAATAAGTGAGGGCACATAATAATGTAGTCTCTGCTGTCGGTAAGATTACGTCATTCATATGTCTTACTTATTAGTAATGTGACGGATACATTTGTCATGTACATGAGGCGGCACCTTACAGACTTGCTGGCAGTCACGGTCACAGAAGAGGTCACTGTTGGTCAGTTGCTGGAAAGGTATACCAGGTCTTTCAGCAGAAACAAATGCATTCTTTGTCACAGTTCAGCAACCTGGCCATCTCTTTTGTTAAATCATTAATGGCACGCACTGCCAGGTAAATTTACACAGGCTGTAAATCTATAAATGGCATGGGAAAAGATGTGGTACAATGATTTTCATATCTAACTAAGAAAATACCAGATTAAGAAGAAGGGCTATAGATTGAATCTGACTCACCTAGAGAGGTGCGTGTCTTCAGCTAGCAGAGGAGAAACCATACAGAAGTTATATACAATTATATATACAATATATATACAATTATCTACTGAGTGTACACAACTTGGACTGATGACCAAGCGCAAAAAAATATATATATTGCTATGATTGCATTACCAACTAGAATTGAAGAAGAAAAAATATTGTCATGTACTGGTTATATTAGAAATTCATGTCATGTCATAGGGATTGATGGTACATGAAGGATATAAATCAGAAAAATATTAGAAATGTTACAAATAATAGAAGTGTATGAAAAATAGACAAAAACGATGTTTCCTGGAACTACGTTACTTTGGGCGTCCCACATAATGGTCCAAGTGCGGCTAGTGTATGTGCCAAGGAACTGCTTCATAAAAGTCACCCCAACTTTCTACTGTGTTATTGGATATTCATTACAGTTTATTATTGTTAAAAGGAAGCTGTCACCATGCAAAGGAATTCCAATCTGCGCCAAGTTATAGATTAGATATATAATTCTGTAAGAAAAGATTCTGTACAGCCTGTGCTTTAGTCATTTAAACTTCGGCTTTTTCTGGGAGTTTTGGTCCAGTGAGTAGTCCTAGCAGTGACTGACAGTTATGACTGTATGCACACTTAAGCAGAGAAAGCTGTCAGGAACTGATAGGACCACCCATTGGACTAAAAATCCCAGAAAGATTTGTTTTTGTTTACCTGCAATGTTAGTTTAAGCCTTCTAGCTTTATCATTAGTGGATCTCAGCAGCTCATTAGCTGTAGTCCAACTCTGCTCCCTCTGTGATTAGCAGCTTCTGACTACAGAAATACTGAGGGTCTGGTGTGTGTAGAGGCAGCTCTCAGAGCTCTACTACATGTTGAAAATAAAATTTTCACTGTGTCAGAACCCGCGCACCAAGTGATCTAAGTGATACATGGTTAGATTCAGGATCTCCTTGCCTACATCATGCTGCTCTCAGATGAGATAGCAAAAACCTGCTGACAAATTGCCTTTTTTATTACGGTTTCACAGATCTGAAGTGATAAAATTGTTTGAAAAGTAACAGTCAATTTTTATATAATTTTGATTGCTGAACTCAGTAAAAATATTGAAAAAATTCCATGATGTGCAATTTTTTCACAAACTGACTCCATAAGCCCAACGAACCACAGCTTTTTTTCTTCCTAAACATTCTGCAGAACTTTTAGGCTCTAGACTAAATAAATATAACCATCTAGTTCTTGGTACTTGTTTTTCATGGTCCAGAAGCGGAGAATAGGAATTCTTCTATACTTTTCTCAAGATGGTGCTCTAGTATATTGCAGTGATGTTCCTGGGCTGATGGAAAAATTTAACATTGAGTACAATGTGAGTGAGTGGAGACTCTTTATTGATTTATCCAAAAAAGTCTGAAAGCTGCAACTGCACAATGGCAGCAAGTATGCTTCAGTGTCTATAAGGCATTCTGTGTAATTTAGGAAAAGAAATAAGAATTTAGACTTTATTCATAAGAAACTTAACACCGAGGTTAATATGTGGTGATTTGAAAGTTGTCTGTTTGCTCTTTGGGCAGAATGGAGGATACACAAAAACCCATGCTTTTTGTGAGAATGGGACAGCCAAGATAGGACTCCTCACTGGAGCCAAAAAGAACATCTTTGCAACGTTGACTCAAGAACATAGTTGTGGAAAGTTTAGTTGATCCCGCTAAAGTTCTCCTGCTACTACTCCACATTACGCGTGGACTGATGAAGCAGTTTGTGAAAGCGCTACTGAAAGGAGACACTTTTAAGTACCTGTATCAGTTCCAGTGACTGTCAGAAGCCAAACTGAAGTAAGGCATTTTTGTGGGTCAGGATATTTGGAAATTCATGAAGGACGACATGTTTGAAACAAAAATGAAAGGTGCTAAAAAAAGGGCTTGGGATTCTTTAAAGAAATGGTGAATAGTCGGTGCTGGAGAGGAAAAACGGGTTAATGCCGCGCTTCCGCCGAATGAAGAGACTGTTGTTGAATACTAATAATAACATTTATTTCATAGGTCTATGCATTTCGGGGCTCAAGTCCCCTTCTTCAGGACCAAAAAGAATCAACAATTGTATTGTTGTAGTGTTGTGTTGTTGATTAATAATCAACAATCTCTTCATTTGGCGGCAGCGCGGCATTAACCCGTTTTTCTTCTGCAGCACTGACTATTAACCCTCGTGGGGCTTATATTTGCCAAATGCCAGAAAAGTAAGAGAATGTTTTAAGCCAGTTTTATTACTTTTTGCAAAGTCAAAAGTTTACATACATTAGTAATTGGTACCCTTGCCCTTAAACTGAATGACTTGGGTCAAATGTCTTGGATATCTTTCCACGAGCTTCCTCACTGCAACCATCAGTATTTTAGAAATTCTGTATCCAATGCGATCAGTATATTTTGCAACATTAAGGTTGTGAGGGTCTTGAGACAGCTCACTGGTTTTACCTATCATGTCATGTTTCTTGTATGGAGCATGGCTGAGACACTTTTTTATAGGACATTAGTTGAACCAGCTGATATTATTTTTCACTAAGTGGCAGGACTGTTTTCTAATTACTGATAGATTTTAGCTGGTGTCATGACTTTCCATGGCTTTTGCACCTCTTTTTCTGTGTGTTTTCAATACTTTTTCCTTGTGTCATTTCTCATTGTTATACATAAGTTATGGTTTGATTTCTTTGCCTGCATGGATTGGATTGGTTGTTTCCAACATCTGGTGAGAATATCATGTCAATAGTACCTTTAGAAATATATTTACCTAGAAAATTGGTGACGTGTTCAATGCCTGTTCTGGTGCAGATTAAGGTTGCATGAGTGCAATCAAAACCTTTCTTTCCTCTGTGCTGTTTTTTTTATATGAGTGCTATGCCATATTAATATGGGTTAAATAAAATGTGTTTATAGACAGGCGCTGGAGGAAGACTTTTGGTTCAGTTTTACGTGTAGAATTTCATTAGATGAGGAGAATTATCAGATAATAAACAAATATGGACTCAAAAACGCAATGAAAAATGCAAGGTAACCTAATTTACCTAGTTGGTGCAGAAATGCTGCAGAAAATTTGGAACATCAAAAACTCACCAAACACTCATTGTGGGAACATAGCCAAGACATACACTGTACACTTGTACATATTTCAGTCATGCAAGTTGTACACCTTTACACACTCCAGTTAATGCACTGTACACCTTCATACACTCCAGTTACAAATAGACAAGCATCCTTCACCTGTATAGACTCCAGGCACATACAGACTGTACACCTTCACACACTCCAGTACTCCAGTAACACACAGACACATACAGTACACTTTATATCCTCAAGTCACACATGCTGTACATCTTTACACCTTGGGCGAGTAATACAGCAGTTTGACTGCATCCAATCACTAAGGGATGGGCGGGGGAAGGGGTGAATATTCATTAAGCATTAATGGATGACCTAACCACTGATGCTGGCACAGAGGGGTGGGCGGGGAAGGAGTGAATATTGATTAGGCATTAATGGGCAACCAATCACTGACACAGACACAGAGGGGTTGGCGGAGGAAGGAGTAAATATTGATTAGGCATTAATGGGAGACCCAATCACTGACACTGGCACAGAGGGGTGGGCGGGGGAAAAGGAGAATATTCCTAAGGCATTAATGAGCAACAAAATCACTGACGCTGATAGAGAGGGGTTGGCATGGGGAAGGGGTAAATTTTCATTTGGCATTAACATATGTTTCCAGGGCTTACAGCAACACAAAGGGGCTATGTACAGCAGTAATATTTACATATCCTGAAAGGGCTGCTAAAGTTGTAGCGTCCCTGAACACATCAGGGTACTACAGGGAACTGCATCCTTTACCCAGGGTGCAGGGCCTACCTCCCATGGTTCCAGGTGCACAGGAAATAGGTGTCAATCCCATCTGCACCACAAAACCCAATCACCTAACATCAGTGACTGCCAGAAACACCAGGGGAGTTGGAATAGCTGGAAAATGGGCCAGCCACTTGGGAACTGGGCAGACTGAAAGGGGAGAGTGTAGAAGTGAGCTACAGAGAGTGAGGAGCTGGGAGAGTTAGCTCCTGGGGAGCTAAGAAAAACTGATTAGGTCGCAAGCAGTGATCTAGGTCCAGAGGAGTCGGGGACCGGTTGCAGGGACGTTGGACAGGGGTGTGACAAACGTAGTCTTGGAGGGACTGTCAGCACCAGAAGGGCCCAACAGAACTGACCGGTACCGAGCACGACAGGGTACAGGACCCTAGGTCAGGAGCCGATTCAATGTCCTGACAATTCACCTGAGAGGGAGAGGATCTTCAAGGACTTCTCTAAATGCTCAGAGACTGAGGGCATCAGCACAACAAGGGGGACAGGGTTTTTCCAGATACAGCAACCCACTGAGGTCCCAAGTGCCAGCCCTTAGGAGTATGGCTATACTACACATAGTGAGCAGGGCCCCCAACAGCTTCAAGCCATGGGGACCATCAACGGACAAAATAGTGTGCACGGAGGCAGGCTCCGAATCACTAAATGACACCGGCGGGACCGGGTACTTGGACGGGCTCCCGGCAGCGGCAGCTGTGCTCAGAGTTCAGTGTGTGTGTCTCCTTTCTCCACCTCATCCAACACCACACCTACCCGCAGTAAGTACCATGTTCCCTGCACCCTGTACTCCCAAATCTACCAACCCCTTGAGCCTGGGGCCTTCCCTACCTGCGGAGGTACTGACACCTTGCTGCTTCACACCATCTGCCCCAGTCCTCCCTCCAGCAGCGGTGGTACTCCCATTACTTTAACCCGCAGGTGGCGTCACAAACTTTTCACCTGTAAATAACCCCTTTTACGGATCAGAGTGTCCGCCAAGCCGGGTCTGGACCCCTTGAGCCACGACGATCCAGCCCGATTAACACCAGGGCGGCGCAAAATTATATTTCAGGAGACTATTAGTATCATGAACTGCAACTAGGGCTTATTTTTGGAGTAGGGCTTATATTCTAAGCATACTCTAAAAGGGCAAAAAATCCTGCAAGGGCTTATTTACAGGGTGGGCCTTACTTTCAGGAGAGACAAGGTATGTGTAAGCCCCTTTTGTGTTTCAATTTAATGGTACTGTCTCACCAAAAATGACTGTTAGCAGGTAGAATAATCCCTTCTGTACTCAACTGCTCCTTACTAACATCCATGTGGGTGTCTCACCTCAGGCCACCTAACACCATTGCTTAATCTTATTTTTATTCTACAATTTAATCATGTAGACGCTAATTTCCAGCTTTCGAATGATGTTTTCTTTTCCAGCATCAGGACAGATTTCTCTTCAATAAGTAAAAGATAACATTTGAGGTCACAATAATTTGAAATATTTCCAGTTTTATTATGTAGAATGTGCACAAACCCTTCATTTGTACTTTTCAATAAAAAGAACTCCATGAAACAAGACAAAATAACTTACGATTATAAGAAACATAACTGTGACAAATCATAAAATTATACATATTAATAGAGAATGTTAAAAACATTGGATGACTTACAATAAAAAAATGTGTATAATAAAAATAAACAAATCATCCAGATATACAGTCTGATAAATGCTGTTAAAATCTATATGTGATTACATATAATTATGTACAAACGTTTCTATGATATCATGGAAGACATATTCATATTTTCCTGTCCCAAAGTGCTTGTTATAGACTACATTACATAAGGTAATCTTTTGTATGTACAGTACAGTCTCTTCAATTATCTTGTACATATACATTTATGACCCATTTACTACCAGATGTGTCCTTTGCAATTATCCTGGCCCCCGTGGATCCCAGAAGGTGTTATTATTTAATATTACATTCTCTTTATTATGGTTCATCAAAAAAGTGCTCAGTAAAATGTTTTCTAAACGGGATAAAATATAGATATAAATGCTTTCTTTATAGTCTATAACGTCTTATATCCATTTTACATAAAATGATCATAAAAATGTACAATATAGTTCTCAGCTTCTCACAAGTGAATGCCTATCTGTTGTTTCATCAATTTACAGTGCAGGTGTAAAGTTGACAAGTTTGACTACATATATATATATATATATATATATATATATATATATATATATATATATATATAATATGAACATTTATTTTATTGGGTATTGCACATAATGCAATCTTGTAATAAACCAATAACTTCACACCATTCGTTTGGTATGTTATAGAATAAACACTTGTGTTTCTATATTACTATTATCACTTCTATATTAACCCTTTGGAGTGATCCTACACAAGCTGTTTGTTATTTATAAATGTTTTTTGACCAAATGAATGCCATACAGCATAGTAAAAGATTATTGCACTGACCCTAAACCAAACCCATAGAAACTTCATGTGTATCACTAGCCTAGGACTGGCTATCATATCCACACTTCCAATAGTAAATACAACAGGTATTGGACAGTAATACAGATGCTAACATGCCAGGATATGAAAGCGGGCAATGGCTGTGCAGCAGACAGCCACACCATCACAGCACAGTTGCCATCGCCAATTATTTTTATTCTTGCTTTTCACTTATTACTTATTAATCATTTTGTCCCCCCATAAATCCAGCTATACAGCAGTTTTGGGAATGTGTATATTTACAATATGTAGAGTACAATAATGCTATCCGTGGAGCAGGTAGACTGAATTATGATATGCTTTATGTTTTTATATAGCAGTTGTCACCTAAACATACACTAAGAGAATGTACTAGGTGCATGTTTTTGGTACAGTAGCCTATATAACACAGACTTAATTCTCTATCTCTAGTCAAATTCAGAAGCATCAACCATATTCCAGTCTACATATAGTTCAGAATTTACTATAAAGAATTGCATACAGGTACACAATAACAGAATGTTTGTACAGCAATAAGAAAGTCGCCAATCTTGATGAATCAGTGCCAAAGACTGGAGATACTCAAGTGGTATCTTTACTACAGTAAAGGCTACTTTACACACTGCGATATCGGTCCCGATATCGCTAGTGTGGGTACCCGCCCCCATCTGTTGCGCGACACGGGCATATCGCTGCCCGTGCCGCACAACATCGCACACAGCCGTCACACATACTTACCTGTCCGGCGACGTCGCTGTGACGGGCGAACCGCCTCCTTTCTAAGGGGGCGGTCCATGCGGCGTCACAGCGACGTCACTGAAACGTCACTGAACCGCCGCCCAATCGCAGCGGAGGGGCGGAGATGAGCGGGACGTAACATCCCGCCCACCTCCTTCCTTCCTCATAGCGGCCGGGAGGCAGGTAGGGAGAGCTTCCTCGCTCCTGCGGCGTCACACGCAGCGATGTGTGCTGCCGCAGGAACGAGGAACAACCTCGTTACTGCTGAAGTAACGATAATTGGGAATGGACCCCCGTGTCACCGATTAGCGATTTTGCACTGTTTTGCAACGATGCAAAATCGCTAATCGATGTCACACGCAACGGCATCACTAATGCGGCCGGATGTGCGTCACGAATTCCGTGACCCCAACGACTCCGCATTAGCGATGTCGTAGCGTGTAAAGCCCGCTTTAGATCTACAGGATCTTTAGTAAAAATTAATTGAAACTAATAAAACTCCAACTGGATGATTACAATGTTGTGTACAGTCTTCATATTATCTGATCAAAGTGCTTGGAGCTTCAGGTGGCTGCTCTGTGGTGTTTGGTGCTTTTGCTGGGGTATGCTGTGTTGCTCTGTGGTGTTTAGCACTGCTGGGGAGGTATGTTGTGCTGCTCTATGGTGTTTAGCACTGCTGGGGAAGTATGCTGTGCTGCTCTGTGGTGTTTAGCACTGCTGGGGAGGTATGCTGTGCTGCTCTGTGGTGTTTGGTGCTTTTGCTGGGGTATGCTGTGTTGCTCTGTGGTGTTTAGCACTGCTGGGGAGGTATGTTGTGCTGCTCTATGGTGTTTAGCACTGCTGGGGAGGTATGTTGTGCTGCTCTATGGTGTTTGGCACTGCTGGGGAGGTATGTTGTGTTGGTCTGTGGTGTTTAGCACTGCTGGGGAGGTATGTTGTGCTGCTCTATGGTGTTTGGCACTGCTGGGGAGGTATGTTGTGCTGTACTGAGGTGTTTCGCACTGCGGGGGAGATATGTTGGATTGCTCTGTGGTGTTTGGCCCTGCTGGGGGAAGCTATGTTGTGCTGCACTGTGGTGTTTCGCACTGCTGGGAAGGTATGTTGTGATGCTCTATGGTGTTTTGACACTGCTAGGGGGAGGTATGCTGTGTTGCCCTGTGGTGTTTGGCACTTCTGGGGAAGTATGCTGTGCTGCTCTGTGGTGTTTGGTACTGCTGGGGAGGTATGTTGTGCTGCTCTGTGGTGTTTGGCACTGCTTGGGATGGTATGTTGTGCTGCTCTGTGGTGTTTGGCACTGCTGGGGTGGTAAATTGTGCTTTACCATCATTTTTCGTGTTTCTAGGTGTATTATACCCGCCAATGTGGTTGGCACTTATGGGGGTAATATGTAGGCTGCATAATGGTATTTGGTTGGCATTATTACCATGATGTTTAAGTATGTTGCCTGATCACTTGGGAAACCCATTTTTTCATCAGTCAAACAGTCCATAAAAGTCTTTAAGATTGGTTCAATAGACTTAGGGGTACTTTGCACGCTGCAACATCGCTAGCCGATTGTTTCGATGCCGAGCACGATAGTCCCCGCCCCCGTTGCACATGCGATATCTTGTGATAGCTGCCGTAGCGAACATTATCGCTACGGCAGCTTCACACGCACTTACCTGCCCTGCGAAGTCGCTCTGGCCGGCGACCCGCCCCCTTAGGAAGCAGCATCACAGCGACGTCACACGGCCAATAGAAGCAGAGGGGTGGAGATGAGTGGGACATAACCATCCCGCCCACCTCCTTCCTTCCTCATTGCAGGCGGGACGCAGGTAAGGAGATGTTCCTTGCTCCTACGGCTTCACACACAGCGATGTGTGCTGCCGCAGGAACGAGGAACAACATCATACCTGTCGCTGCAGCGAAATTATGGAAATGACCTACACTACACAGATCACTGATTTACGACGCTTTTGCGATCGTTTACACGTTGCGACGTCGTTACTGGCGCCGGATGTGCGTCACTTTCAATTTGACCCCGACAATATCGCAGTAGCGATGTCGCAACGTGCAAAGTACCCCTTACAGTGTTATAGATCTGTCTGCACATTGCAACCTGATGTAACCAACCAGTAGGTTTTCCAAACTGTACTGTCGGCTTGTGTGTGACACAGAACTACCTTATGTAGGTGGAATACAAGCAATGCTTCTAGTTTTTGATTTATGCCTATAAAGTACACAATATAACACACTGCCTAAAGGGATGTTATACTTCTACCTTCACAGCACTAGAACAGACATAGTAGATGCACTGGTGGTCCGTGGACACAGACAGGAGATGGTCCTTGTTCATGAACAATATATGGGCCCTTTGCAAATCAATAATTCATCATAATACACAGTTATAAGTATTTTGGAGTTAGAGATGGACCCCCTTGCCTCTTGGTTGCACCAATGCTCTGTCCACCCCTGAGCAGATGTAAGTGTAAATACGTGAAAATTAACCTACTGCATAGCCTACTTTCTGTAAAGAATGATTTGAATATTGTTTCTACTATCACCAGGTTTTTCCTTTATGAGCTGTGGCCACCACAAGTGAGTTCTTATATACAGTATTCTAATATGCTGTATATTAGTGCCCAGGATGCTGTGTAGAATGTTAAAAACACTTTTATAATACTCCCCCGGGGGGTGGTCCGGTTCGATGGGTGTCACTGCTCTCCGGTTCGGCACCTCCTCTCTGTGATGATCTCTGTCCTCCTTCTTCTGAGGCCTGTGTGCATGACGCATCCTACGTCATGCACACTAACTGGCATTGTGGTCCTACACAGGCACACTTTGATCTGCCCTGCTCAGGGCAAGTCAAAGTATTGTAGTTCGCACGTATGGGCAGTCTTTAAGCTTTCCTCACGCCTGCACAATACAGTACGTTGATCTGTGCTCAGCAGGGCAGATCAAAGTGCGACTGCACAGGACCACAATACTGGCCTAGACTGGATAGAAGGACGACAGAGATCGCAGCAAAGAGGAGGCGCCAGACCAGAGAGTAGCGATGTCCATCAGACCAGACGGCTCCCTAGGTATTATAAAAGTGTATTTTTTATATTCTACACAGTGGCCTGGGCTCTTATATAAAGTATTCTAGAATGGTGGTGGCCACAGTTTATAGTTGCCAAATCTGGTGACAGGTTGCCTTTAAAATGTAAGTGGTCTCTACATACTTTTTGTCTGGTAAATAGGTTGAATGTTCTGCTTCCTAATGACTACACAGCTGATGCATTATGTAAATAGTCAGTAACTACTGTATACCAATCATTTTATTATGTAATGGAAGCAATCACGATCACTGATGTGTGAACCCTGGAACAAGATCACTATAGAGGTATGGCCCGAATTCATCAAGTGGGAGTTTTTCACACTAGTTTTGATGAGGAAGCGAGCTGGAGTCAGCTATTTGTGATTCATTAAGAAGCACATGCCTTTTAATGATTCAAGAACGTCTGACAAGTGACATGCACCTTCATGCACTTCACTACAAATATTACTCCAATCAAGGATTGTAGTAAAATTATGGGTAAGAAACACCACAGCTCGTCACACCCCCATTCTGCCACAGCCCCTTTTTGGAGGGCCTAGATTAATCCATTGTGAAAACACCAAAAGTTGCAAACATTTTTATTCAAATACAATTTGCACAAAAGTTTTGTGACTTTTCAAAGTTTTTTATGCCAGTTTTCTGGCATAAATCGTTTGATGAATCAAGGCCCATATATTTTGACAAACAAGGAAACAACTAGCAATCTCTATCTAAATGGATTAGGCCCCTTTCACATATCAGTTTTTTGCCATCAGTCATAATTCGTCGAATTTTGAAAAAAAAAAACGGATTCAGCAACTAATTCCGCTGGATCCAATTTTTTCTCATTGACTTGCATTAGGGACGGATTGCGACGGATGGCCTCCCACAGTAACGTTTTTTGTGAACGTCGAAAAAACGGACAGCGACGGATCCGTCGCCGTCCGTCGTTTGGTAGAATGGAGGCCTATGGGTGCAGGATCCGTCGTCATTCGTTAAATGACGGAATCCGGCGACGGATTCCGCTTTTTAACTGAGCATGTATTATTTTGCCCCCAGCTAGTTGAATCTGTCGAAAAACGGATACATCACATCAGTTTTGCCACAATCTGCGATGAATCCGTCAATCCGTTGAGAAAACGGATTGTGACTGATGGCAAAAAAGTGATGTGTGAAAGAGGCCTTAAGCACCAACATTATATACAATACTGTAGTTAGAAATCATCTATGTAATAGTGAATAAAACTATTAGCGCTATGTTTTCTTCTAATTAGCAGTGGAACGTGTAATATAATTATAATCAGAAAGCTACAGGCACATGTAACACTGATGACATTGTATTATAACAGTACTGAATGCCATAGAAACTGCCTAGTGGTATCAGTTGAACTTAAATTGATTCCTAGAATTTTTACATCATTTACACTCTACAAGTAGATGCCATATTTGTTTATAAAACTATATATAAGAATATATTATGCAATGCTATAGCTGAATACAAAGTAATAGTATACATTGTACTATAGTGTAGTGTTGTGCAAGTTTCAATTTCTGAGCACCATTTTGGATGTTCAATCACTTAGTGAAGGCTAATAAGTTAAGTTGGGAAAATTTATTAGAGTGGAACTGAATTCTACAAAAAATCATATTTTCAGACGTGCATTTTTTAACTTGCTTCAGCAAAATGGTTGACTAGCTGCCATTTTGCTAAACCGTAAAGAAACTAACAAGATTAAAATAAAAAAACAAAAAAAAACAAATACACACCTCTTTGGCCATCTTCACTGATCGCTCTTCCCCATATGATTCCCAATGCCTTTTCTTACCACCACCGAATACTGAAACCCTTCTTAATGCAGTGCTGGGATTTCTGGCCCAAAATATGTGCAGGGCTAAAGTCCCGGCCTATCGTTTATACGCCTGGGATTTTCATGTGCAGCAGTGGTAAGATGAGGCGCCGAGGACTGTACAGGAGACCGTGCGAAGTGGAAGTGTGCAGTAAGGTATTAGTTGATTTGCTGCGCTACATCTTACATTTATTATGATCTGGGGTCTCCCCAGACCACATTGTATAATAAAGAACATCCAATACGCGGAGAATAACTGAGCTGAAAATCAAATCTCCCAGTATAATTCGCTCAATATGGTGAATTTGAATATTGTTATATCTGATCATCTCTACTAATGAGTTTATTGGATGTAAAACATCATAAAACTGAAATGGATTAAGTAAACATTAATTAGAGTGCTATAAAAACTATTTCCATAAGTTTCACTATTCTGCAGTAGTTTAAGTGGTTTGTAGGGTACAAGTTCCTTAAAGAGATTGTTCAAAAGGTATTTGTCCAAAAACTACAGCACTCCTGTCCTCAAGTTCAGTCTGCTATAACTCAAAACCTGTAGACGGGCAGCTATGGTTTTGTGATTCTGGACATTTACAACCTGTATATTTTAGTTCTAGCCCAGACACTATTTAGCAATTTTGAACATGCAATGATTAAACAACTCTAATTGTTTTTTATTTCTCAGGTGACCAAAATATACTGGTACCATTTTTATGATTGACCCTTTTCAGCAGAAGTCAGTCTGTGGAAACCATAGGAGTTATAAACTGCTGGTGCAGTCTGAGTATAATAATGATAATTAATAATAATAATAATGCAGTGGAGAAAATCAGTAGCTCAGCTTAAGTTGGCTGTCTTTTAGATTACAGTATATCCGACGTGCTTTTTTGCCTACTTCTAGCTTACATATTCTGAGTGCTGCTACTGAATTTACATACTAACATTAAAGCACCACTCCAGCATTATTTTATTCTTTCATCACTGGAGTGGTGCTTTAAATGTAAACCTCCTGCCTCCTGTCATATACTCACCTTCTGGCAGCTTCACCTTTTACCAGCGCTGCTCTGGTGCCATCTTGTGCTAGTAACGTCTGACTATCTGGAAGTCTGAAGTTACATCACAAGCTCCCAATTCAAGTCTATGAGAGTCAGAATAAAGGCCACTTTACACGCAAACAACATCGCTAACGAGATGTCGTTAGGGGCACGGAATTCGTGACGCACATCCAGCCTCGTTAGCGACGTTGTTGCGTGTGAAACGCACTAACGACCGTTAACGATCAAAAATACTCACCATATCGTTGATCGTTGACACGTCGTTCTAATCTCAATATTGTTGCAGCTGCAGGTACGATGTTGTTCGTCGTTCCTGCGGCAGCACACACCGCTATGTTTGACACCGCAGGAACAACATCGTACCTACAGCCGCCGCCAGTGAGGAAGGAGGTGGGTGGGATGTTATGGCCGCTCATCTCCGCCCCTACGCTTCTATCGGGCGGCCGCCTAGTGACGTCGCTGTGACGCCGCACGAACCGCCCCCTTAGAATGGAGGCGGTTTGCCGGCCACAGCGATGTCACTAGGCAGATAAGTATGTGTGATGGATGTTAGCAATGTTGTGCGCCATGGGCAGTGATTTGCCCGTGACCCACAACCGACGGGGGCTGTGTGTAAAGTGGAATCACATGGTGGCCAGCCATAACAAATATATATTTCCTAGTCAGATGAAGTGTAAACAAAAATCCCCTCTGAAAATGACTTTCAGGAATTTATTTCAAGAAATTCATCTGACTGAATAAAATTGAATACTTTGGCCAAACATACAATGAAAAAGTCTCAAAAGCTGAACCCAAAGTCTGTACACCCTGTACAGCAAATGGATGGCAAGAAGAAATCAGGACAGTATGTCTATAGCAAGAGTGACAGATGTGACACTGCACGGACTGTAGAAATGCATGAACATTTAGTAGTGTAATGGGGAATGTCAGAAGTCAATGCCATTTATAAATAGGTAATGCCATAACCAAATGAATGGAATATGGGGTAATAATAACAAAAAATGAGAGTCCTGACATGCCGCAACACACAAAATAGATAGTCACAAAACAAGTGTACAAAAACATCTAGAGTAATCACATACTGTATCTTACCATGGGACACCCTGACGCGTTTCGCCAATGCTTTTTCCAAGGGCGCTTATATAAATGTTCATGCATTTCTACAGTCCGTGCAGTGTCACATCTGTCACTCTTGCTATAGACATACTGTCCTGATTTTCTTCTTGCCATCCATTTGCTGTACAGGGTGTACAGATTTTTGTTTACACTTCATCTGACTAGGAAATATATATTTGTTATTGCTGGCCACCATGTGATTTCAATCAGAGAAAAAGCTGTCTCCTTTCCTCATGTCATTGTATTGCTGTGCATTTTTATCTTGTTATATATATATATATATATATATATATATATATATTCTCTTAATAAAGATATTTTCTATGTAAAAGTGTTGTAGTTCTTTGTAGGTTGTATGATTCACTGTGAACTACATGAGTGTGTGTGATCACATTGGCTCTTTTTTTGAGTAGTGATCAAATTCTTAGGTTTATGTGTGTAAAGTGGCCTTAAGGCCAGAATGAGGCTCTCATAGAGTTGTATTGATTTATGACTTCCAGCTTGCTCCAGGATACACTGCAGCTGCCGGCAGGTCACAAATTGCCGAGACTGATGGGAGCGGCTGCAAGAGAAGTGAAGCCGCTGTGAAATGAATATAACACTATGGGAGGAGACTTCAATTTAAAGCACCACTCCAGCGGTGCAATAATAAATAAACACTAGGGTGGTGCGTTAAGAAATGCTACTTTGCTACATAATTTCAAACTGGCTATCCAGCGTGCATTGTGTTCCATGCAGTTTCTAATCTTTATACCTAACTCGGTAAAATGCAAATAGATCAGGTTATATTTCCAATCAATATGAATGTAAGATACCTGTCCTTGCTGCATACTAGTAATCCGAAAGTGTGCATACAAAGAACGTGTATATGTAAATACCAGGTCATACCAGTCATACTTTGTGTCATATATGTTAGGTTTCAGTGGGCATGCTCCATTATATTTTCAACTTTGCACCATTATCGGCAACATCAAACTGTGCAAAGTGCCTCATTATCACTCTGCTGTTTTATTAAATTGAGACTTAATGTACAGTGTATCTGAAATTAGTGACAAATCATAACATTATTAAAGGATTTTTTATGCTTGAAGCTGAGAAATGTATACAGTTTGTACAATTTTCATGGATGATTTTTTTTTTATATTGTGAATTCTTAAAATTCAATTTTCCAGTTACTTTATCCCCTTTGAATATAAAATTCATGTATTTACATGGACTGATGTGGACATCGTTTTTTAAAGTCTTTTGCCTGAAATAGATTATCATTTAGATAGATGACACAGAAAAGCCATTTTCATCCCTCTGTGTAAACAGATGAAAGTTGGCTAGGACAACGATCAATTGCATTAATTTGCAGAAAACTGGTATCATCTGTATTACTTCGCTGTGGGTCCCCAAAAAAGCCAGCTGATCCACTTGGAAAGTCGTACACTGAAACAGGAAAAAAACATTAAATGTAAACATAATAATAAATTAATAATTGGTAAATGTACAGTATCTACAGTTGATCTAATGTTTAGAATACAAGACAAAGTTTAGATAAAATAGTATAATTTGTCTTTGCATTTAGTACATGTCAATGTAGTCTAATTGCATTTTATAACTCCTCTTAAGCAAGGACAGACAGGAGGGTAGAGGACAGAAGCCTAAGAGGTAGACTATTTTGCACCAGGTGGTCCTGGATACAGTTGAAACCAGAAGTTTACATGCACTACCTTAAAAGACACATATGCATGTTTTCTCACTATCTGACATGAAATCAGAATAAACCTTTCCCAATTTAGGTCAATTAGGAACCAAAATTATTTATATTTGCCAAATGCCAGAATAATGAGGGAGAAAAAATGTTTTAAGGCATTTTTATTGTTTTCTGCAAAGTCAAAAGGTTACATACACTAAGAGTACATTGCCTTTAAACAATATACGACAGTCCATATGATGATGTCATATCTTTGGAAGCTTCTGAGACACACCTGTAGATAAACAGCATTTTAATGCACACCTAAAACACCCTGCTGTTTTGTGTATCATAGTATCATAGTTTTTGAGGTTGAAGGGAGACTCTAAGGGCGGCTTTGCACACTACGACATCGCAGGTGCGATGTCGGTGGGGTCAAATTGAAAGTGACGCACATCCGGCATTGCATGCGACATCGTACTGTGTAAAGCCTAGATGATACGATTAACGAGCGCAAAAGCGTCGTAATCGTATCATCGGTGCAGCGTCAGCGTAATCCATAATTACGCTGATGCGACGGTCCGATGTTGTTCCTCGTTCCTGCGGCAGCACACATCGCTGTGTGTGAAGCCGCAGGAGCGAGGAACATCTCCTACCGGCATCACTGCGGCTTCCGTAGGATATGCGGAAGGAAGGAGGTGGGCAGGATGTTTACATCCTGCTCATCTCCGCCCCTCCGCCGCTATTGGCCGCCTGCCGTGTGACGTCGCTATGATGCCGCACGACCCGCCCCCTTAGGAAGGAGGCGGGTCGCCGGCCAGAGCGACGGTCGCAGGGCAGGTGAGTGCATGTGAAGCTGGCGTAGCGATAATTTTCGCTACGCCAGCTATCACACAATATCGTACCTGCGATGGGGGCGGGGACTATCGCGTGCGACATCGCAGCATCGGCTTGCGATGTCGCAACGTGCAAAGCCCGCCTTAAGTCCATCTAGTTCAACCCGTAGCCTAACATGTTGATCCAGAGGAAGGCAAAAAAAAAACAAAAAAACAATGTGGCAAACAAGCTCCAATGGGGAAAAAATTCCTTCCTGTAGCATCATGGGAAAGTCAAAAGAAATCAGCCAAAATCTTCGGAAGAGAATTGTGGATTTGCACAAGTCTTGTTTGCACTTGGGTGCAATTTCCAGATAGCTGAAGGTTCCTCGTTTTTCTGTACAAACAATTACATGCAAGTACAAACTTGATGGGAAAGTCCAGCCATCATACCTCTCACGAAGGAGACAGGTTCTGTGTACCAGAGATGAACGTGCTTTGATCAGACATGTGCAAAACAATCCAAGAACAAAAGCAAAAGACCTTGTGAAGATGCTGGTGGAAGCTGGTAAGAATGTGTCATTATCCATATTGGAATGAGTACTGTATCAACATGGGCTGAAAGACCACTCTGCCAGGAAGAAGCCATTACTCCAAAAGAAACATAAAAAATAGCAAGATTAACGTTTTCAAATGCACACAGGAACAAAGACCTTAATTTTTGGAGACATGTCCTGAGGTCTGATGAAACTAAAATTGAAATGTTTAGCCATAATGACCATCGTTACATTTGGATGAGAAAAGGAGAAGCTTTGAAGCCTAAGAACACCATCCCTATGGGGGTGGCAGCATCATGTTGTTGTGTTGTTTTGCTACAGGAGGGACTGGTGCACTTCACAAAATAAATGACATCATAAGGAAAGAAGACTATGTGGCAAAACTGAAGAAACATGTCAAGACATCAGCCAGAAACTTAAAGCTTGGGTGGAAATGGGTCTTCCAAACGGACAATAACCAGAAGCATACTGCCAAACTGGTTACAAAGTGGCTTAACAATAAAAAAGTCAATGTTTTGGAGTGGCCATCATAAAGCTCTGATCTCATTCATATTGAACATTTATTAGCAAGTCTGAAAAGACAGGTATGAGCAAAGCGACCTACAAACATGGCTCAGTTACACCAGCTCTGTCAGAAGGAATGGCCCAAATTCTTACCAACTATTGTGAGAAGCTTGTGGAAGGATGTCCAATACATTTGACCCAAGTCATAAAATTTAAGGGCATTGGCATTTAAGGGCATACCAAAAACTAATGAAATGTATGTAAATGTTTGACTTTGCAGAAAGTAATAAATTTGCCCTAAAATATTCTCTCTTATTATTCTGGCATTTGGCCAATATAAATAATTTTGGTAATCCTAATTGACTTAAAACGGGAAAGGTTTATTTGGATTTCATGTCAGATAGTGAGAAAAACATGCATATATGTCTATTTAGATAGTGTATGTAAACATCTGGTTTCAACTGTAGTTACTTTATTAGCAATAATACACTACACTTTTAAATCAACAGCTGCATAAAAAACTGTAGTATACTACCACGCAGGAGCATACTGTGCTTGTATGGGGAAGGCATGCCATCACAACAGACAGAAATGAGGAACAAATAGCCAATGATGGAGTTGATTGAATAATGGGGCTTTATCTATATAGACTGAAGAGCAATATACTGCAAGAAGAAGCTGTATACAGGAGCTGATGAAGAATGACATAGTGCATGTGGAGGCTATATAAAGGAGTTGATAACGAAGGATAGATATACTGCAGACTATGGCTGTAAACAGGGGCTGATGAGGAGTGACATACTGAAGAAGGCTATGTACAGGGGCCTAATGAGGAATGAGATAATGCAAGATGGGGCTCTATGTAGAGGCTTAAAGAAGTGATAAATTGTAGGAGGAGGATGTATACAGGGGCTGATGAGGTATGGTATACTGAAAAACAGGACTGCATGTAGTGGCTTAGAGGAGTAACATACTGCAGGAGGAGGCTGTAAACAGGGGCTGATGAAGAGTGATATAGGAGGCTTTATATAAAAGGTGCTTTGTGTAATGATATACCGCATGATGAGACTATATGTACGGGCTTCAGGCCTAAAACACACTTCCGCAAAAAAAACGTACGTGTCTTACGGTCCGTTTTTCTGCTCCGTATTCCGTTTTCTTTGGGGCGTTTCTCCGGTACGTATGGCATCCGTGTGATGGCGTATGCGAGCCGTGTGTACGTGTAAAATGTCCGTGTTTGTGTGTAAAATTCCCGTGTACGTGGAATGTCCGTGTGGAATGTCCGTTTGTGTGTTGCACAATGTCGTTGATACATGTCGGCTGACAGCAGACAGTGTTGCGCGATGAGAATGAACTCGGGTGAACTTCACCCGACTTCATTGCCATGCCGCGGCTCTGTCTGTGTGCCGCGTACTGATTAGCGGTCACCTGTGAAGGATTTACCAGTGACCACTAATCCCCCGAGTGACTGAAGTGAGCAGCCCTCTCTCATACTCACCGCTCCCCGATCACCAGCGCGGTGAGGAACAGCTGTGCAGAGAATACGCGGCAACAATTACTTTCAAAATCAATCTCGTATTCCCTGCTTTCCCCACCCACCGGCGCCTATGATTGGTTGCAGTCAGACACGCCCCCCACACTGAGTGACAGCTGTCTCACTGCACAAAATCACAGCAGCCGGTGGGCGTGTCTATACTGTGCAGTAAAATCAATAAATAATTAAAAAAACGGCGTGCGGTCCCCCCCATTTTAATACCAGCCAGATAAAGCCATATGGCTGAAGGCTGGTATTCTCAGGATGGGGAGCCCCACGTTATGGCCCAGCCTAACAAAATACATTATATGCGACAGTTCTGGGACTGTACCCGGCTCTTCCCGATTTGCCCTGGTGCGTTGGCAAATCGGGGTAATAAGGAGTTTTTGGCAGCCCATACCTCAGTGACAGCTCAGCTGATCGCGCTATTCCCTTCATTAGCTGCGTGGAGGTGACAGGAGCGGCGGTGTCTTCTGCAGATCCAGTCACCTCCATGCAGCAGAGCTGGAAGTGACGCTGGACCATCCTGGAGTACGCCGGACATGGAGGGCTTTTTCGGGCTTATTAAAGTGGTGAACCAGGGTATATGTTTGTGTTTTTTATTTCTAATAAACAATTTTTTCGGGTGTGTGTGTTTATTTACTGTCACTTACAGATTAATCATGGAAGGTATCTCGGGGAGACGCCTGACATGATTAATCTAGGACTTATTGGCAGCTATGGGCTGCCAAAAACTCCTTATTACCCCGATTTGCCAATGCACCAGGGCAAATCGGGAAGAGCCGGGTACAGTCCCAGAACTGTCGCATATAATGTATGCGGCAATTCTGGGCGGCTGCTGACTGATATTGTTAGGCTGGGAACCCATAACATAACGTGGGGCTCCCCATCCTGAGAATACCAGCCTTCAGCCGTATGGCTTTATCTGGCTGGTATTAAAATGGGGGGGGGCACACGCCGTTTTTTTTTAATTATTTATCTATTTTACTGCACAGTATAGACACGCCCACCGGCTGCTGTGATTGGGTGCAGTGAGACAGATGTCACTCAGCGTGGAGGGCGTGTCTGACTGCAACCAATCATAGGCACCGGTGGATGGGGAAAGCAGGGAATACGAGATTGATTAATGAGCGGCCGGCATTTTCAAAGTAATTGTTGCCGCGTATTCTCTGCACAGCTGTTCCTCGCCGCGCTGGTGATCGGGGAGCGGTATGAGCCGGGGGAAGAAAAAAACGAGCGCCAATGTAAGTATGACTGAGAACAGCAGAAAAAAAGTTAAGTATACTGAATTTAATTAAAAAAAAATATATATAAGATCGCTAGTGTAAAAACGCACACGCACGAAACGTGCTGAACACGGACATACTCCGTGTGCGGTCCGTGCAGGCACGGACCCATAGACTTTAGCGGGTCCGTGCCTGCGTGATGCCGGCCAAAAACGGACATGCTGTCCGTGTAGAAAAGCGCACACGTACTTATCACACGGACACACGTTCCGTGTGATTTTACGTGTGTGTGCCATCTACCATAGAACAACATGGGTCTCCGTGTGTACGTGTCTCCGGTACGTGCAAATACGTACCGCACACGTACAAATTAAACGAATTTGTGTTGCGGGTCTCAAAAAGTGATAAATTGTAGGAGGAGACTTGATAAAGGGGCTGTGAGGTATGATATACTGAAGAATAAAGCAGTCGAAGAACTATAATAGGAAAAAGTCCAGCTCACCCAATTCCTATGGAGACTTCCC
The DNA here is from genome assembly GCF_048569485.1 of Anomaloglossus baeobatrachus. Lineage (NCBI taxonomy): Eukaryota > Metazoa > Chordata > Amphibia > Anura > Aromobatidae > Anomaloglossus > Anomaloglossus baeobatrachus. The sequence continues at coordinate 575,969,095 of NC_134353.1, read as the reverse complement.
AAACCAGATGGTGCACAGGCAAAGAGGAGTCAGCAAACATCCACATGGCAGGAAAAAAGGAAGATGTCCAGCAATTACGTCCGTCTCTGAGACTAGGAGTGAATAAGGGCATGTGTAGTCTGAAAATAGTTCCTCTACTTAATTTCTCATTGGATTGTTTTAACTCCTGGATGGACTGATGTGTTTTAATATGGCTTAAAATAAAGGATTTTTATTTTTAATACAACCGGGATGTGATTGCTGGACATGTTCCTTTTTTCCTGAAGAATAAGGCAGTATGCAGGGCTTAGAGGAGTGACTTACTATAGGAGGAGGCTGTAAACAGGTGCTGATGAAGAGTGATATAAGGAGCTGTATATAAAAGGTGCATGGTGGAGTGGAGTGATGGGTAGTCTGGCTCTTTTTGGTGATCTGCTTCCCATGGCTCCGCTCACCAAAAAGAGCTGACTCTTTCGGATCGTTCTTGGCTCCCTGTTAAATATGTGTTCATCCCAGGTGAACACATATTTAAGATTATAGAAACACCGCTGAAACGCTACCCACCCGAGGCTAAACCCCATCCACTTACAAGGGACCAAATAAATTGTTGAGTGGGCGGAGTTTAGCTATGGGTGGGCGGGGTTTCAGCGGCAGTTAGAGCAGTTAAGAGAATGTAGTGGCTCACACTGGGGATCCGACTCCTCAGTCACAGCAGGGAGCTGGATGATTGTGTCGAATTGTTCGCGACCGACACATCACTAGTGGAGTGACATAAAGTGATATACTGCAGGAGGAAGCTATATATAGGGGACAATTATGATTAATATGTGACAGAAGGTCACTGCATACAGGAGCTAATGAGGAGTGATATACTGCAGGATTTAGCTGTATACAGGGACTGACAAGGAAGGATAAACTGCAGGAGGAGGCTGTATACAGGGGCTGACAAGGAGTGATATACTGGAGGATGGGACACCTTGCATACAGAAATGCTATGATATGAAACCCATGACCCCCCCAAAACATTGAATGCTGGTCACGCATATGGCGTTCATTTAACTTTGATGCTCAAAGTGGCCACCGTCAGCTGCAATGCACATCTGGACTCTGGACAGCATACTGTATCTTGCTGCACGCTGTACAATATGGTAGGTGACACGTTTGCACTTTGCACAAGCATCTGGAATATGTCGTCGTAGGTCCTGCAATGTTGGTGGAGGGGTCGCGTACACTTGCTGTTTGATATGACCTCCCAGAAAGAAGCCCAATGGGTCAGGTCAGGTGAGCGTGGAGGCCACTCCACGCAGCCACCATAACCAATGACTTGTAGGAAGGTCTCCATGAGGTAACGCTTCACGTCCGCAGCCTTGTGAGTTTTACAAGTTCTAATCATAACATTTCTGTATGCAAGGTGTCGATTCGTATTGAATTGATGATGCCCTACAACTTTTTAATTCACTTTTTTCCTCTATCTCGTTACGTTTCTGAGATAAAAATTCTAACTCCGTTGTTTTCTACCAGGTGGCGCTATAGGCGGTTTCATTGCGTAGCACATGGATACTTTACTATACCTAGACACCACTTCTATGCCTATAGCTGCCGCCGTTCTCAAATTAATGGCGGTGGACAGGATATGGGTGGACACAATGTATATTGAGGGCCTGAGCATAGTATTGAGCTGCATTATGAGACTAAGGAATAATGTACTGCAAGATGGGATTGTGTATATAGCGGTGTCGGAGAGTGACGTACTGCAAGGTGGGATCGTATATAGAAAACATGGGGAAGAGTAAGGGGTACTTTACACGTTGCAACATCACTAGCATCGTACCCGCCCCCATCGCACATGCGATATGTGGTGATTGCTGCCGTAGCGAACATTATCGCTACGGCAGGTTCACATGCACATACCTGCTTGGCGACGTCGCTGTGACTGCCAAACTATCCTTCCTTCAAGGGGGAGGTGCGTTCGGCGTCACAGCGATGTCACCGCGACGTCACTAATCGGCCGGCCAATAGAAGCGGTGGGACGGAGATGAGCGGGACATAACTTCCCGCCCACCTTCTCCCTTCCACATTGCCATCAGGACGCAGGTAAGGAGATGTTTGTCGCTCCTGCGGGTTTACACACAGCAATGTGTGCTGCCGCAGGAGCTACAAACAACATATTTTCAACGCTTTTGCGATTGTTTATCGCCGCATCTAGGATTTACACGTTGCGATGTCGTTACCGGCGCCGGATGTGCGTCACTAACGACGTGACCCCGACGATATTTCGGAAGCGATGTCGCAGCGTATAAAGCACCCCTTAGAATCAGGTGGTAACTCACTGTGGCCTTGGTCAGGAAGAAGAGTGGGTGTGTTTGTGTAGTGCTATGGACCTTGTGTATGAGCACCCAGCCCTATGAGCGCCCAGCTAACCCTATCGCTGAGAAATAAGCCAGTACAGCAGAATCTTATCAGTAATGCTTTTTGCCATTATAACGACAGGAAAAAACACTGAAAATATGAGTACCAGCATAAGAAAATCACCAGCGCTCTCTATGCTGTGAAAAGCAGTAGAAAATGGCACTGGAGTAAGCATATGAACGCTTCAGGTAAGTGGGAGCAATGGATCCTGGGTAAATTTATGACACTTCCCTCCTTCCATTTTTTTTTGCAGTCCTTACGGAAACATGGAACGGATGCAGTTGTCACATGGATGCAATTGCGGACACAAGGATCCGTGTTTTGCAGTCCGTAAAAATGGCATGGTCGTGTAAATGTCAGTAAAATCAGCCCTCCTAAGCTGACATGGGCATGTAGGCAACAGGAAGCTGAATAAAATGATACCTTGATATCTGCAATCTGAAGTCTTATTCCAAAATAAATCCACGTTTTTCTAATATGTAAATGAACAGTTCCAGGCTTTGTGCCAGACACTGATCTGCACAAGAATCTGACTCTAGAACCTATTTTACTAGATACCAGTGAGACCTGCTGCACTGCCGCTGCCGTGATCCCCGCTCTGTCCCACTTAATCCTCCAAGCAGGGATGCTGGCGAACTCACCTTCCTGGCTGCTCAGCGGTGGTGTCGGCATTTGTTGTCCCGGGACCAGCACACGCCACACAGATCTCTCATGAGCGCAGTTAGGGTGCGCCCACTCCTACGCTTAAACGTCTGCCCTAACCCAGAAGTGCCTCTCAGCCTAAGAAGGCAACCTCCCTCTATGTAGTGCCCCTGAAGCCATCAGGGAGCTACAAGATTCTGCATCCCCACCAGGATGCAGGGCCTACCCCCTTGGGCCCCGGAAGACCAGTGCCGGACACACACAAACACTTCACAAAATCCCAGTTTTTCCCCAACAATCCCCCATACAATGATGCAAAGCTAGGGTCGGACCAATGGATAGCCGCCTAGAGGTGGAGCCAGTCCAGTCCACTAGTTGACCAGGTGGGAGGGGCAGACAGTGGACAGTCAGTCTGAGTAGTCAGAGGAGTCGAGCAGTGAAGGTAGACATGAGGAGACGCACTGACTTGGAGTGAACAGTAACCTGGTGCCCAGGAGAGTAGTTGCCAGTGGAGTACTCCCAGAACTACGCACCAACGGGGTACAGGACCCTAGGTCATGCAGAAGCTCCAAGCAAGCCTGATAACACCTGCACAGCAAGGGGACCATCAAGGATCTCGCTACCCTAAAAATTCGAGACTCAGTAGCAAAGGGAGAACCGGGGACAGGACCAGAGACTCCAACCCCACAGGGTTCACGCTACCCTCATACAGACAGCAGTGGAAAAACCACCGGACGGGGACCCCCAGTTGCTCTATGCCACAGGGACCCACTAACCAGAGACAGGTGCAGGGGAAGAAGGTACCAGATTACTACACTGGCACTGGGACAAAGGGGACCTGAAGGTGAAACCAGCCGGCCTCGGGTGACCAGTTACCATGAGAAAGTGAGTAAAGAACCAGTTACACTAAACCCCTTGTGTGGACTACTTTCTTACGACACTCGTCATTACACCTAACCTCTGGGGCCTGGCCCTGCTTGCGGAGGGTCTATCATCCAGGCTGCCACTAACACCAGCCCCAGTAGTGGACATTGTGCAGCAACGGCTCCATCTACCATAGCCGCAACACCGCAAGTGTCGTCACCTGTGAACACTATTCTAATCCCCTGTAAATTTTCCCCCTGTTCAAAATAGGGCCCAGGGCACGGAACCGGGCAATGGCCACCAAAGTGACATTCCCCAGATATTCATTGCCTGGGACCGAGTACCCGATAACCCTGGGCGTCACACCTACAGGAGATGCCTGGGCAACGTGGTCTGTTACTAGGTGTTAAGCCCGCTACACACGCTTCAATATATCTCACAATCCATCATTGGGGTCAAGTTGTAAGTGACGCACATCCGGCATCGTTTGTGAGGTATCTGCGTGTGACAGCTACGTGCGATCAGGATTGAACGCATCCACCGGTGGCCGCGGGTAACCTCAGTAACAGCAGCTGATCGCGCGGCTGTGTTCATTTGCTGTGTGGAGGTGACCGGAGCGGCTGTGTCTGCTGCGGCTCCGGTCACCTCCATGCAGCTGCGGTGGAAGCGACGCTGGATCATCCTGGATTACGCCGGACAAGGAGGGCTTTTTGGGGCTGATTAAAGTGGTGAACCAGGGTATATGTGTGTGTTTTTATTTCTAATAAAGGATTTTTTCTGGTGTGTGTGTTTATTTACTGTAACTTACATATTAATCATGGAGGGTGTCTCATAGACGCCTGACATGATTAATCTAGGACTTATTGGCAGCTATGGGCTGCCAATAACTCCTTATTACCCCGATTTGCCAACGCACCAGGGCAAATCGGGAAGAGCCGGGTACAGTCCCAGAACTGTCGCATATAATGTATGCGGCAATTCTGGGCGGCTGTTGGCTGATATTGTTAGGGTGGGGGGCTCCCCATAACGTGGAGCTCCCCATCCTGAGAATACCAGCCTTCAGCCGTATGGCTTTATCTGGCTGGTTTTGAAAATGGGGGGAACCGCACGCCGTTTTTTTTAATTATTTAATTATTTATTTCACTACACAGTATAGACACGCCCACCGGCTGCTCTGATTGGGTGCAGTGTGACACCTGTCACTCAGAGTGGGGGCGTGTCTCACTGTAACCAATCATAGGCGCTGGTGGGCGGGGAAAGCAGGGAATACGAAATTGTTTAATGGGCGGCCGGCTTTTTCAAAACAGTAAAAGCCGCCGGAGCAGTGAGAAAGCCGTGCAGCGCCGGGGATCGGGGATTGGTGAGTATGAGAGAGGGCTGCTAACTTCAGTTACTCAGGAGATTAGCGGTCACCGGTGAGTCTTCACTGGTGACCGCTAATCAGGACGCGACACAGACAGAGCCGCAGCATGACAATGAAGTCGGGTGAAGTTCACCCGAGTTCATTCTGACAGTGCGGCTCTGTCTGTGTCTGCTGTCATCTGCCATTCAGCTCTGCTACATGGCTGTCTGTGTCTGCTGTTAGCGGCCATGTAGCAGAGCTGAATGGCAGGTGACATAGTAAAAACGCATCCCTACACATTACACACGCTTGGCAAGTCAATAAATAAAAAAAAAAAAAGGTGCTCAATGCATACGTCACAGAACACATGATCTAAAGGATCGCACACAAAATTGACCAATTTAACATAGACTACTAACGCTCGTGTGACAGCAAAAGAACGACCAACGTGAAATCTAATAGATCCCGTATGCAACCTGGGCGTGTCACATCGCAAATGCGATTGTACAACTAATTGCAACGTGTAAAGTGGGCTTTAGGTCCCATCCTGTATCATGTGTTTGTACCTGTACTTGCAAACCCATACCTGTGTTCTAGTACCTGTCCAAACCTGCTGTACCTACTGCACCTGTCAGTACCTGCTATATCAGCCGTGCCCGTCATACCTGCTATACTAGCTGTGCCTGTTGCACCTGCTGTATAACCTGTACCTAACGTACCAGCTGTACCTGCCGCACCACCCGTGCCTGCCATTCCTTCCATACCAGCTGTTCCTGCTGTACCACTCATGCCTGCTGTACCTGCCATACCTGTTGCACCTCCTGTATCAGCTGTACCCTCTGTGCCACAGCCGTAAAGTTTGCAACTGTCTGCACCAGAGACTGTTCCTGCCTGCATCTGTTCCTGTGCAGGTGACAGCGGAAATCACCTGTATCCCTGACCCCTGGGGTCAGCTGTCAAAGAAACTGTGTCTCCCTGAGTGGCACCTGTCATTTGCCTTCCAGCACAAGCCTATCCTCACCATCAGAGGCTCTAGTCAAGACGAAGTAATTGTTTAGTTACGCCCCTTCAGGTTGAGCCGGTACTGTTGCCCAGTAGCTCCACTCCTGCTCACAGCTGGGATCACAACAACATGTAATAACTGCTCTTATGATCTCACTGCAGAGCTGTGTGTGATTATAACTGACACATCTGCAGTATCCTCTCAGCTTGAGCTTCCATATCACAAGCAGCCAGAGTTACTATATGAGTGGACTCACACGAACGTATGGCATCCGATGCTAGAGCACCAGAAGCGATATGCTAATGGCCCCCGACTCCTGCTATGCTGCGTGCGTGAGCCGAGTGTCATGCGACTGTGACCCAATCTTGCAATCAGGTCACAGCTGTGACGCTGAGGGAGGGCGCTGCGGAGGAGAGGGAGGGGTTAATCCCCCCGTTTACTCCATTGTCAGCCTGTGCGTATATCGCACTGCACTGGGATAACATCCGAGTGTAGTCTGATGTTTCTCTCGCACCCATTCACTTGAATGGGTGCGAGTGATATGGCTGTAGCAGAAAATCACAGCATGCTACTATTTTTCTCGCATCCAGAATCTGGATGCGAGAAAAGCTGACCAACTGCTCTCCTTCATTGATTTTCTCACATTGCACTCGTCCTTTTTTCACGCTCGTGTGAGCGTGCCCTATTGTTGCAATACAGCCGAGCTGTGACAGCTGCAAAAAAATGTATTTGTAAGGAGACAAAGTTCAGTTCCACTGTTCTTAGTTACATATGTCACACTGGTAATGCCCCCTTTTATTAAAAATAAGCTTTGGATGCAGATTCTCATGCAGATCAGTGTCTGACCCATAACCTGGAACAGCTTATGTACATACTGTATAAGAAAAACTAGATTTCTCTGGAGTAAGACATCTGATCGCAGCTATTAAGGTATCATTTTATTCACTTCCTTTGACCTGCATGCCCATATAGTCCCCTTAGGAGGGTTGATCCCACTTACAGATTTCATAACAAAAAATATATAAATAAATAAATAAAATTAATAGAATGATATATTGCAACTTATACCTGTAATACCGGAGTGAGATGTAAATGCCCTATGAAATACATCAAAGTCTGTTTTATTTCCACAACCATGAGGCATACAGTCTTCAAATGGAGGTACCATGTTGCATGCATTACCATGTTGCATGTTCCTTTGATGATCATTGTAATGGGGAGGACAAAACGTCTGCAGTTGGCCATAAAACCCTACAGAAATATAAGAGAACAACCACTGTTAACAATGTGGAACTATATATACATTTACAGTGGGTACGGAAGGTATTCAGACCCCTTTCAATTTTTCATTCTTTGTTTCATTGCAGCTATTTGGTAAATTCAAAAATGTTCATTTTTTTTCTCATTAATGCACACTCTGCACCCCATCTTGGCAGAACCCCCCCCCCAGAAATGTAGAATTTTTTACTAATTTATTAAACAAGAAAAACTGAGATATCACATGGTTATAAGTAATCAGACCCTTTGCTCAGACACTCATATTTAAGTTACATGCTGTCCATTTCCTTGTGATCCTCCTTGAGATGGTTCTACTCCTTAATTGAAGTCTAGCTGTGTTTAATTAAACTGATAGAACTTGATTTGGAAAGGCACACACCTGTCTATATAAGACCTCACAGCTCACAGTGCATGGCAGACCAAATGAGAATCATGAGGTCAAAGGAATTGCCCAAGGAGCTCAGAGACAGAATTGTGGCAAGGCACAGATCTGGCCAAGGTTACAAAAGAACTTCTGTAGTACTCAAGGTTCCTAAGAGCACAGTGGCCTCCATAATCCTTAAATGAAAGAAGTTTGGGACCATCAAAACTCTTCCTAGACCTGACCATCCAGAAAAACTGAGCAATTGTGGGAGAAGAGCCTTGGTGTGGGAGGTAAAGAAAAACCACAATATCACTGAGGCTGAGCTACAGAGATTCAGTAGGGAAATGGGGGAAAGTACCACAAAGTCAACTATCACTGCAGCCCTCCACCAGTTGGGCCTTTATGGCAGCGTGGCCCGACGGAAACCTTTCTCAGTGCAAGACATATGAAAGCTGGCATAAAGTTTGCAAAAAACACACGAAGGACTGCCAGACTATGAGAAATAAGATTCTCTGGTCTCATGTGAAGAAGATAAAACTTTTTGGTGATAATTCTAAGCGGTATGCGTGGAGAAAACCAGCCACTGCTCATCACCTACTCAATACAATGCCAACAGTGAAACATGGTGGTGGCAGCATCATGCTATGGGGGTGTTTTTCAGATGCAGGGACAGGATGACTGGTTGCAAATGAAGGAAAGATGAATGCGGCCAAGTACAGAGATATCCTGGAAAACCTCTTCCAGGGTGCTCTGGACCTCAGACTTGGCCGAAGGCTCACCTTCCAACAAGACAATGACCCTACGCACACAGCTAAAATAACAAAGGAGTAATTTCAGAACAATTCTGTGACCATTCTTGACTGGCCCAGCCAGAGCCCTTAGCTAAACCAAATTGAGCATCTCTGGAGAGACTTGAAAATGGCTGTCCACCAACGTTCACAATCCAACCTGATGGAACTGGAAAGGATCTGCAAGGAATCATGGCAGAGGACCCCAAACCCAGATGTGAAACACTTTTTGCATCATTCCCAAGAAGACTCATGGCTGTACTAGCTCAAAAGGATGCTTCTACTCAATTCTGAACAAAGGGTCTGAATACTTATGACAATGTGATATTTCAGTTTTTCTTGTTTAATACATTTTCAAAAATTTCTTCATTTGTTTTTTATCTGTCAAGATGGAGTGCAGAGTGTACATTAATGAGAAGAAAAAAAGAACAACCTTTTTTAAATTTAACAATTGGCTGCAATCAAACAGAGTGAAAAATGTAAAGGGGTCTGAATACTTTCCATACCCACTGTATATATATGTACCATACACACACATATATACTGCTCAAAAAAATAAAGGGAACACTAAAATACCACTGTGTTGTTTAAGTGTTCCCTTTATTTTTTTTTGAGCAGTATATATATATATATATATATATATATATATATATATATATATATATATATATATATATATATATATATACACACACACACACAGTATATATGTACCACATACAGTACAAACCAAAAGTTTGGACACACCTGCTCATTCAAAGAGTTTTCTTTATTTTCATGACTCTGAAAATTGTAGATTCACATTGAAGGCATCAAAACTATGAATTAACACATGTTACAGGTGTTACTTAACAAAAAACTGTGAAACAACTGAAAATATGTCTTGTATTCTAGGCTCTTCAAAGTAGCCACCTTTTGCTTTGATTACTGCTTTGCACACTCTTGGCATTCTCTTGATGAGCTTCAAGAGGTTTTCACTTCACAGGTGTACCCTGTCAGGTTTAATAAGTGGGATTTCTTGCCTTATAAATGGGGTTGGGGCCATCAGTTGTGTTGTGCAGAAGTCTGGTGGATACTCAGCTGCTAGTCCTACTGAATAGACTGTTAGAATTTGTATTATGGCAAGAAAAAAAGCAGCTAAGTAAAGAAAACGAGTGGCCATCATTACTTTATGAAATGAAGGTCAGTCAGTCTGAAAAATTGGGAAAACTTTGAAAGTGTCCCCAAGTGCACAGGCAAAAACCATCAAACGCTACAAAGAAACTGTCTCACATGAGGACCGCCCCAGGAAAGGAAGACCAAGAGTCACCTCTGCTGCAGAGGATAAGTTTATCCGAGTCACCAGCCTCAGAAATCGCAGGTTAACAGCAGCTCAGATTAGAGACCAGGGCAATGCCACACAGAGTTCTAGCAGCAGACACATCTCTAGAACAACTGTTAAGAGGAAACTTTGTGCAGCAGGCCTTCATGGTAAAATAGCTGCTAGGAGACCACTGCTAAGGACAGGTAACAAGCAGAAGAGATTTTTTTGGGCTAAAGAACACAAGGAATGGACATTAGACCAGTGGAAATCTGTGCTTTGGACTGATGAGTCCAAATTTGAGATATTTGGATCCAACCAACATGTCTTTGTGCGATGCAGAAAAGGTGAACGGATGGACTCTACATGCCTGGTTCCCACCATGAAGCATGGAGGAGGAGATGTGATGGTGTGGGGGTGCTTTGCTGGTGACACTGTTGGGGATTTATTCAAAATTGAAGGCTTACTGAACCAGCATGGCTACCACAGCATCTTGCAGTGGCATGCTATTCCATCCGGTTTGCATTTAGTTGGACCATCATTTATTTTTCAACAGGACAATGACCCCAAAACACCTCCAGGATGTCTAAGTGCTATTTGACTAAGAAGGAGAGTGATGGGTTGCTACGCCAGATGACCTGGCCTCCACAGTCACCAGACCTGAGCCCAATCGAGATTGTTTAGGGTGAACTGGACCGCAGAGTGAAGGCAAAAGGGACAACAAGTGCTAAGCATCTCTGGGAACTCCTTCAAGACCATTTCCAGTGACTATCTCTTGAAGCTCATCAAGAGAATGCCAAGAGTGTGCAAAGTAGTAATCAAAGCAAAAGGTGGCTACTTTGAAGACCCTAGAATATAAGACATATTTTCAGTTGTTTCACACTTTTTTGTTAAGTATTTCATTCCACATGTGTTAAGTCATAGTTTTGATGTCTTCAATGTGAATCTACAATTTTCAGAGTCATGAAAATAAAGAAATCTCTTTGAAGGAGGTGTGTCCAAACTTTTGGTCTGCACTGTACATAATATTACACTCAATATTGAAATTACAATGATATAGAAATGAAATAAAATGGAAACAAATTATTCAAAATATCTGAATTTCTTGCAGAAATACATACACCTTGTCATGTTATCACTGAGGATGTTAATTGGTGAGGTGTGTTTACCTGAATCTACCTGGGAAGCAAATCACGAGGATCCACTGCTGGCAACTATACTTTCCAATTGCCAATGACTCAGATTGAAGACAAGTCCAAAGACACTGAAGCTACACAGCTGCTCACAGTAGCACGAGCAATATGTAGCCGGGCGTTTTGCGTTTTTCCTTTTTGGTTTTGTTTTTTTTCCTCTTTCTTCCGAGAGCCATAACTTTTATATTTTTCCATCAATCTTGCCATGTGAGAGCTTGTTTTTTGCGGGATAAGTTGTAGTTTTAAATGAAACTATAAGTTTTACCATATAGTGTACTGAAAAACAGCAAATAAATTTCAAGTGTGGCAAAACTGCAAAAAAAGTATGATCGCACAATAGTTTTTGGGATATTTTATTCACCATGTTCACTATATGGTAAAACTTATGTGTCGCTGTGATGCCTGAGATTGGTGTGACTTTGTAGATACCAAACATGTATAGGTTTACTTGGATCTAAGGGGGTTAAAAAAAATTCACAAGTTTGTCCAAAAAAAGTGGCGCACATTTTGCACCATTTTCTGAAATCCCTAGTGTTCTCATTTTTCTGGATCTATGGCTCAGTGATGGCTTATTTTTTGTGTCTCAAGCTGACGTTTTAACTACATTTTTGCGCAGATGCTACGTTTTGATTGCCTGTTATTGCATTTTGAGCAAAATTTGCGGTGACCAAAAAAACATAATTTGGGCGTTTGGAATTTTTTTGCCGCTACACCATTTACCGATCAGATTAATTGATTTTATATTTTGATAGATAAAGCATTTCTGAACATGGCGATACCAAATGTTTATAATTTTTTATTCTTTTAATCCTTTAATTTTCAATGGGGCGAAAGGTGGGTGATTTGAACTTTAAGGTTTTATTTTTTTAAACTTTTTTTTACTTTTTTTTATTTTACTAGGTCCTTTAGGGGACTATATGGATCAGCAATCTGATCGCTCTTTCATATCTCCAGATTACAGCTACAGAGCTGAGATCTGTAGATATGGTGCTTTACTTTGAATGCTGGCACTATTCCGGCATTGAGAGCAATAATAATAATATAAAAATATTTATTCATTTATATAGCGCTGTTAATTCCACCGCACTTTACATACATTGGCGACACTGTCCCCATTGGAGCTCACAATTTAAATTCCCTATCAGTATGTTTTTTTTGGAGTGCGGGAGGAAGCTCGAGTACCTGGAGGAAACCCACGCAAACATTGGGAGAACATACAAACTCCTTGCAGAAGTTGTCCTTAGTGGGAACTGAACCCATGACCCCAGCGCTGCAAGGCTGCAGTGCTAATGATTGAGCCACTGTGCTACCATGGCAACCACCGGATGTCACGTGATCACATCACATGACTTCCGATGGGGGTGGGGTAAGTCATCATAATGGCTGCGCGCATGTACATCACGCTGCCAGATTTTGGCAGCGAGATGTAAGGGGTTAATAGTCACGGGTGGAAATGATTCCACTCGCGACTAGCAGGCACACATATAGGCTGTTGAAATCAGCTGATATGTGCGAGGATCGCTATGGCTTGCCCACTACCCATGGTAGGCCGCGGGGAGTAACCTCACACAATCCATGATGTATCAAGTACGTCATGTGTCACTAAGGGGTTAATAATGATTCATTATTAATCAGTTGAGATTGTGACATGGAATGGAATGTAAGTGTATATTTGGCAATATAGTAACCTGTTGAGCTTCAATGAGTATCCACAGATGTGCATGGAATCTGTATTATACTTCTGTATGCCTTTGATTTAATTTCGAGTCATACAGAGCCTTGACAGAAAAAGTTATAATATTCTCCAGTAGATGACATAGGTATGAAGAACAGCCTGAGGATTGAGCGCATGAGGACCTTAAATATTATGAGATGCAACTACACGTCAGTTATCATCTTTCCAGTACTACTCTTTTCTGGATAAAAAACAAGATATCAATAAGACCAAAAATGAATGTTTGAGATTCCTTATTTTATTCAAGACTTGTTACAATTTACTTGAAAACACTGACATTTGGGCACTGAAAGAGTAAACTAAGGAAAAATGAGACAATTTTCTTTGAATGTGTCACAAACCATATGTGTTGTATTAAGTCAGCATTTCTTAAAGAGCCGCAGGACGCAAAGTGGTGAGCAAGCACTCATGACTCGGCTATACAGTTTAAGAACTCTGTAATATTCATGCCAAGATGTTTATCACAGTTTCCAAGAATTACTTTATCACATTCTCAGTTTCTCATGATTCGTATTTATTACTTTAAATGTAGACTTTGAATCAACAAGCATCGAATTCCACAGAATGGAGAATTAATCATCCGTAAGGATTTGTGCCGAAGCTTCTGAACCAGCAATCACAATGCACTGTACAACCTATTGCTTCTTAGCTGTTGATGTGTCGCATTCAGTAATCTAAAAGTTGTTTATAAATGATTAGCAGAGTATGCTGGGAATAGAAGCTCAGTAAAATCCTTACTGTCTCCGAATAAATACCCCTGATCTATGTTGTTTAATTTTCCTAGTAGAGCTTCATCTTTCTTAAGTCAAGAACTGTTGAGAGTTGTCTGAGACTTTAACACTGATGGCCTATCCTTAGGTTAGGTCATTAATACCTGACCGGCAGGGGTGATGTTTTCAGTGCCAGAAGTAAGCAGAGTGCTCAGTGGTGGAGTTGCACAGCACAGCTTGCTCCTTCAAATCCATAGTGCTAATGCCTGGGTGCTGCACATCTACCTCAATTGATATGAATGCAGGGCGGATGTGAAGAACCTGACTGTGGCCACAATACAGTTGACGAAACTGAGCTGAGGAGCTCTGCAACTGAGCACTTCCACCCACTGCCAACACTGGAAACATCTGATCGGCATGGGGGGTGGAAGAAGGAGTTGGTGGTGGCAGACAGTGCTTTAAATGAGACCTGGCAGTGAATGACCTCGCTGATTGATATCCCAGAATATTTTTTTTTTAGCATTTTAAAAGAAGGCTCCTAATGTGTGGCAAAAATGTGACCTGAACCTGGCCTAATTCATTTTCATTACCAACTTATCTACCTTATTTTTCGGCTTACTATAAGTCTAAGTATCAAAGTTAAAAACTCTTCTGCTAGAGAGCAAGCTACTTACAGGCTGAGCTTTTTAATATTATAAAATAGGCATATATAATTATGTAAGGTAGGCATACACTATAGAATACTTTTGATATACATGTTTATATGAATTAGCTGCTCTTTGAATGAATGTTAGCCAGTAAACCCAATTTCTGTAGGGATTCTTGTGTTATTGATCCACAAAGTTGCACCATGAAGAGAGTAAATGAAGATGTATCCACAGCTCATTCTTCTCACTAAATCAATGTGAACTCAAAGTACTTTTTTTGTGCAAACAGCAAAAAAAAATTCTGTTTCCTTTCCATTTTTTATAATGGCAATCAATGGCTGATGGGAATCATGGCTATGCTGTGCATTTGTTCCAACCTTCTATCAAGTTGTATTTATTTACTTTACAGACGTGATCTTCCCTGTCCTCATTGGGGCTCACAATCTAAATTCTCTATCAGTATGTCTCTGGGGTGTGGGAGAAAATCAGAAAACCAGACGAGACCCACGCAAACATATAAGCTCATTGCAGATGTTGTCCTTGATGGGGCTTGAACCCAGGAACCCAGTGTTGCAAAGCAACAGTGCTAACCAAAATGCTACCATGCTGTGCAACAATGTATAACACAGCCACTATATATATTTCACAGTAGGTAAAAAAAAAATCTGAACAATGTATAATAGAGCCACTATATATATTTCACGGTACGTAAAAATAAAATATGAACAATGTATAATACAGCCACTATATATATTGCACGGTACGTAAAAATAAAATATGAACAATGCATAATACAGCCACTATATTTATTGCACAGTACGTAAAAATAAAATCTGAACAATGTATAAAACAGCCACTATAAATATTGCACGGTACGTAAAAATAAAATATGAACAATGTATAATACAGCCACTATATATATTGCACGGTACGTAAAAATAAAATATGAACAATGTATAATACAGCCACTATATATATTGCACAGTACGTAAAAATAAAATATGAACAATGTATAATACAACCACTATATATATTGCACAGTACGTAAAAATAAAATATGAACAATGTATAATACAGCCACTATATATATTGCACAGTACGTAAAAATAAAATATGAACAATGTATAATACAGACACTATATATATTTCACGGTACGTAAAAATAAAATATGAACAAAGTATTACAAAGATGCAAGATTATATACTACTATAAAATCTTCCTATTTTACATCGTAACCAATATATAATCTCAATGGCTCTAACTGGGGATAATAATAGCGTTATTGGATGTGAAGTGTCCTCTGCCCTCCCCCCCAGAAAAAAATTAAGAACCCTATCCTCCAGGGAGCTTCCCTGGAAGTGTTCTGTATATGGTTGGCTCCATGTGGGAGGGGCGGAGACCCAAACTGCTCAATCAGTGACATCCGTTGGGGTAGTCAGGGTTCCGAACTGAATTTTATATAAAGTTTGTCTGCAACCGCCGAACCAAACTCCAATGGGTCCAGTCATCTCTAGTAGTGTTAGCATAAGGGCTCGTGAAAACTGCCATGTCTACAGTCTGTATGCTAGTACATGATGTTTTTATGGCTTATCTTGATACAATGGTACGCCTTTTTCCTTCTTGTATTGTCTCTGTCTGACACCATATTCTGCTGTTAAACAAAGCTATTATGTAAGCAATCTCTTTTACATAATTCTACATCAATATAAGATACATTAAACAAATTATTACTAAATGCAATATCTGTGTTAACTGATGGACACCAGTTCAAAATCCCATTCACTTCAACTCTAATTCAGAATGCCAGATGGTTGCCTATAGTTGTTCCTTTTCATGTCTTGGATTTAGAGATACTTGTGTTGTGGTTAAAGGGGCTGTCTGGTTATACAATATCAATGACTTATTCTTAGGATATGTCCTCAATGTCAGATTGGGGGAGATACAACACTTGTCATCCCTTGCGATCAGCTATTTTAAGCTTTTGGGTGCCAAATTTAAGCACCTTGACAAAAGCTTCACTGCATAACTATTCAAAGTGGTACAATGATGCTGGATACTGCAAAACAGCTGTTAATGTATTGAATAGGAGCTGCTCTGAAATAAATATAAATCCCTTTAAGAGCATGATGTACAGAATTGCAATTAAGGCAACTACTGTAAGTTCCCTTAGGAATATGTTTTACACTACAGGTAACGGTAATGTAAAACTGAGCTCCACCAATGACTTGTAAAGTCACTAAGTAAATAGTTTATACAAGAGTTCCTGCTACAACTTTATACTATGTTTTGATGATTAAAGACCAATCATCCTGTGGTTCAGTAAGAAATGCTTTTGCTGTAATGTCCTGCACTCTTTGATCTAACACCACCTTTAATCAGGAAATACTCAAGAATTGCAGTCACTAGGTTGAAAAATTGCTTCTACAAATTTTACAAAGTGGTACATCAAATTCAAAGAAAACCTTTAAAAAATGAAGTACACATATTATACAAGATATAAACAGTCTACATTAGAATGTCACTATAAAGACATTAGTGGAAGGTGATAGAGTTTAAAAAAACTTTTAATTGCTCCCTAGGTTCACATCATGTCTTTGGAATAATATCACAGAACCGTTTATAACATTACACCAAATACAGTAAGTGGTCCAGATTAGATAATGAGCACCAATTAGAACAGTGGTGATGAAGTCTGCAAAGTGCTGTTGAATGTAATGCCAAAGCATAATGAATAGTGATGGGCTGACATGGACTGTAAAAATCCGGATCCGCATTGTTTCAAAGGACTCGCGTGCCGGACCAGGGCTCAGGATTCCAGATATTGATCTGGATCTGGCACTCAGGAAATTAAAAAAAAAAATAAAGGAAAAAAAAAAGAAAACGCTTCATACTTAAAGACACTCTGGCACAGGTGTAACTGCTCCCGTGGCCACTCATTCACTTCCTGGGCCACTCATCATTGCTCATCCATAAGCACTGCTTTCTCTGCCAACCGACCAGCAGTAATGTCACTCAGTTCACCGGTTATACCCGGGTTCCCACCTCTGGTGAGCTGAAGCACTCCGGCTTACCGAGCAGGGCTATGCCTTGCACCCCACCAGCCCTTTAACACTGACAATAGAACTCAGGGGTCGGGGAGTGTGGGGCAGCCCCACACCCCCTTGCCCACAGCCGCCACTGTCACTGTTAATATGCGATCCCGTGCCCAACACCCCGCCAGCCCATTAACACTGACAGTGCTGGCTGGGAGGAGGGGAGTGTGGGGCTGCCCGTACCCCCCTCCACTACCGGCACTATCACTGTTAAAGTGCGGGGCTGTGCCCCACACCCCACCAGCCATTTAACACTGACAGTGCTGGCCGGCGGTCTATGAACCTACCCTTAAATTATAGACTGTTCATGACTTTGTCAGTGGGCAAACTTACAAAATCAGCAAGGGATCAAATACTTATTTCCTTCACTGTATGTTAGGGTTACTGGTAACCTTGGGGCGATCCAAGGTAGTCATCTACATGTTCAAACTTTTGTAGGCTGCTGTTTTTGGTTATGTTTTATCACAAAATCTTCTCTGTTAACTTTTTAAATATAACAAAAAGTCACAAAACTGAATTGTATTCATAACATTTCCCCTTCTTGCAGATCCCCAATATACCTATTATAGATGCAGGGGTTTCAATCGCACATGGACCCTGAAGCCTATACTCCACACTGATGAGGGGCAAATACCCCGAAACAGCTGTCTGTGGATGGATACCATGTTTTGGCATAGGCGGTTTCCTTGACTGGAGACTGCCCTTCCCGTGGTTGTTCCTTCCCGGTGAAAGACCTGGCTAGTTTCCTGACAACATTGAGACATGTGATGGTGTTTCAACGGCAGTCCTGTTTTGCATATTTTCCCAGGGGGCCTTGTTCTAGAATCACTGCGCTGAGAAACACGTGATGGTGTCTCCGTGGTGCTGGATGTTGATCTCCCCAAGGTCAATCATCCTTGCTTATGTAGTCTTTTACTAGGCATTGCTCCCACTAGCCAGTTTCCTACTCCACACTGATGAGGGGCAAATACCCCGAAACAGCTGTCAGTGGATGGATACCATGTTTTGGCATAGGCGGTTTCCTTGACTGGAGACTGCCCTTCCCGTGGTTGTTCCTTCCCGGTGAAAGACCTGGCTAGTTTCCTGCCAGCGTTGAAACATGTGATGGTGTTTCCGCGGCAGTCCTGTTTTCCATATTTTTCCTGAAGCCTATGCGGACCCAAATGGTCCTTTGCTCCATATGAAAAGACTATTCCTAATAAAGACCTGTGATAATTGGGGTCCTTCCTTTTTCCATTGGGGCCCACAGTTTCAGGTTGTGCCACTGCCAACCTCAAAAATAAATTAGCAAATATACTGTACAGATATCTAATTAAATGGAAGAAAATATAAAAGCATCACTATAGTAAAAAAAAAACTTTTTCATAAACATTTTGGAAATGTTTTATTTCATAAGATGAAGTTTCATTATTTGTAAAAAGCAATTCAAGTCTCACTGTAGGAATGACGTTATTTTACAGTGCAACGTGTTTAGGACATGTGGTCTAGTACATTTATCCTGGCCAAGTTACAAGGTCAGTACACTTCGTGTCACCAATTATAGTGGAAATGATTTGAAACCATATAAAAAGTATCTGATTTGATAGTATCTTTACTGCACATAAAAGAACGTTATATGTTACTATGGCTCTGGTTTATGGATACAGTATAATTTATTGCCTGTATTACTTGCTGAAAAAGTTTTCCTGCTACTTAGGATTGGAGTCCTTTTATAGCCCGGCATATTATACAGATTCCAGAGCTCTGCTTTTCCCTCCCGCAGGAAATCTGCAGCTGTATAATACTTGCAGTTGATAGAGTGGTTAGTCTATCTTGGACTTATTTCATAGTTTCCTTTAAAGAATTAACACTTACAGATTTCTAGAAGATTATAAGTGCAGCCTTCCAGTGGGGAAGTGCTTGCAACGTCTTCCTGTTAGCTAAGTACATTGGCTGCAAAGAGCTTCCTTTTATTTCCTGGGTACAGCCAATTTAAACCGAGTTGACAGGTCGCAGATAAAATGTCACCATTGTTTGGCAACAAACGGAGGTGAAAATGTAATAGCTCTAGTTACAGCTATTTAACTGACTGCCATTATTAGAAACTATCATTATGAAACTGGAATGATTTTTCAGTTCACATAGGAAAAGCTCTAGCGAAGAATTCACAAAGAACTAGAATTGTGTGATGATCACACTATATGGTCACCAAATATGAATTGTATTAAATGTTGTAAATCCTCTACTGCTATTTAGTTGTCACAAAACGTATTTTGTGATACTTCCTGCAATTTTGAAAAAAAAAAAATCACTGTTTTATCAAAAGGAGATTATCACTATTAGGCTGGGGCCACACAGGGATTACTGCAAGTCCTCGCATGACACTCAGCTCACACTCGCAGCACAGCTGGAGCCGAGTGTTATGCGAGGGGAGGGCCGATGCTGCGGAGAGGAGAGCCAGCGCTGCGGAGAAGGATGAATTTATCTCCCTCTCTCCTCCGTTGCCGGCTGATGCGAGAATAGCCCTGCACTCGCATTACACCGGCAGCAATGTGATGTTTCTCTCGCCCCACAGACTTGAATGGGTGCAAGTGGAACAGGATCGCATTCCACCTGCAGCATGCTGCGACTCTTTTCTCAGTCCGATTAGGGCTGAGAAAATAATCGGTCATGGGATCAGGCCCATAGAGTAATATTGGTCCGAGTGGAATGCGATTTTTTATCGCATTCCACTTGCTCCATATTACTCGTCGTGTGTGCTGACCCTTATGATTTAAGGACTTGTAAACCTACTGCCATATAGTCCTCCATAGTCATGACCTCTCTATAGGAGTGCCCACACAACAGATTGGTGGCTTTCTGCATATGCACAGTGTACACAAAAAGCTGCCAATCAGTGGTATTGACGGGGTTATGCAGAGCTCAGAATTCAGAGAACTGCTAGATCTGCAGCAGATAAATCAGTTATTTTATGAAAACTGGAGCAAGTAACTCGGGAAGTGATACATCAGGTTCTCTGCACTACATCATGATGCTTTTAAACAGAGGGGTTAAAACCTGGTAACAAATTCCCTATTAAGCAGGTTTGTGATCACATTTTGCAATAAAAACAGCATGTATTGCTAAATTGATCTTATAGACCTGACGAGGCTAGTGTGCTTCCTTTGTAAATCCATATAAGAATGGCTGTATAATCTTGACATTAGGATTAACATTTATGAATTGAGATAGAGCTAGTCATTTTAATATCACACAGTAAAAGGATTATACAGCCATTGAGACATGAATATAATAAATAGTTACAACAGGTCTAAGATCTATGTATAATATATGCAGGTAATATTGTAAAATCTGGTTACAGGTCAACTTAAAATTAATAAATGTTTATGCGATTTCTGGAATTTCGATTTGCAACAAGAAAGTTGAACATTACTATATGTATATTATTGTGGAAATGGTAATATTGCTTTCAAAAGCTTTAGGACGCAACATGGAGAACACTCATTCCACCAATACAAGGAAATGCATACCTCTGCTCTGATCAGTCTACAACAAGAAAGAAACTAAAATAGTTGAATTTGTATAAGAGTGACATGATGAAAACCCTTGATATCTGAATGTAAAAGCAATTCTCATCTCATTTTTGAATCAAATGCCATACATGATCCCAATGTCATTGTGGATAAATATTAAGGACAGACCCACCCCTACAAAGAAAATATCAAATCTAGCATTAAAGGGACTGTTCACTACTACACAATCCCTTATTAATGACCTCAAGGTGCTACATAAGTTTAATAAAATCTATACTTACTTCCCAGACACTCAAATCCTCTCAGCCATATGTGTCCTCCTAGTTTTCTGACGTATACAATGGCACATGACTGTTATACTCAATCACATTTTTGTCCAAGGAGAAGAAGCACCGGAAAAAAATTATTAAGTGGCTACAGATTGACATTAAATGTATTGATTGGAATACTTAAAGGGAATCTGTCACCAGGTTTTTGCCACCTATTCTGAGAGCAGCTTAATGTACAGACAATGACCCTGATTCCAGAGATGTGTCACTTATTGGGCTGCTTAGTGTAGTTTTGATAAAATCAGTGATTAATTAGCAGTAGATTATTATTAGAGGATTACTTGGCCTGCTACCAGGTAGTCCAGCATATTCATGAGCTCTGTATAACTACTAGATTTGCAGCAGAGAAAACATTGATTTTATCAAAATGGCAGCAAACAGTTCAGTTAAGCTGGTGTCACACATAACGACGACGACAACGACGTCGCTGCTACGTCACCATTTTCTGTGACGTTGCAGCGACGTCCCGTCGCTGTCGCTGTGTGTGACATCCAGCAACGACCTGGCCCCTGCTGTGAGGTCGCCGGTCGTTGCTGAATGTCCAGCTTCATTTTTTGGTCGTCACTCTCCCGCTGTGACACACACATCGCTGTGTGTGACAGCGAGAGAGCGACGAAATGAAGCAATCAGGAGCCGGCACTGGCAGCTGCGGTAAGCTGTAACCAGCGTAAACATCGGGTAACCAAGGGAAGACCTTTCCCTGGTTACCCGATGTTTACGCTGGTTACCAGCCTCCGCTCTTGCTGCCAGTGCCGGCTCCTGCACTGTGACATGTGGCTGCAGTATGCATCGGGTAATTAACCCGATGTATACTGTAGCAAGGAGAGCAAGGAGCCAGCGCTAAGCAGTGCGCGCGGCTCCTTGCTCTCTGCACTGTGACATGTAGCTGCAGCACACATCGGGTTAATTAACCCGATGTGTACTGTACCTAGGAGAGCAAGGAGCCAGCGCTAAGCGCGGCTCCCTGCTCTCTGCACATGTAGCACAGCGACGTTATGATCGCTGCTTCTGCTGTGTTTGACAGCTAAGCAGCGATCATAACAGCGACTTACAAGGTCGCTGTTACGTCACCGAAAATGGTGACGTAACAGCGTCGTCGTTGTCGCTTAGTGTGACACCAGCTTAAGTGACATATTGCTCGAAGCAGGGCCTCTGTTTTTACATTATGCTGCTCTCATATGGGGTAGCAGAAACCTGGTGACTAAGGGGGGCTTTACACGTTGGGACATCGCTTCCGAAATATCGTTGGGGCCATGTTGTTAGTGACGCACATTCGGCGCCGGTAACGACATCGCAACGTGTAAATCCTAGATGCCCCGATAAACAATCGCAAAAGCGTCGAAAAATCGGTGACCTGTGTAGCGTCGTTCATTTTCATAATGTCGGGTCGACCGCAGCTACGATGTTGTTTGTCGCTCCTGCGGCAGCACACATCACTGTGTGTAAACCCGCAGGAGCGACAAACATCTCTTTACCTGTGTCCCGATGGCAATGAGGAAGAGAGAAGGTGGGCGGAATGTTATGTCCCACTCATCTCCGCCCCTCCGCTTCTATTGGCCGGCCGATTAGTGATGTCGCGGTGACGTCGCTGTGACGCCGAACGCACCTCCCCCTTGAAGGAGGGATTGTTCGGTGGGCACAGCGATGTCGCCAAGCAGGTATGTGCGTGTGAAGCTGCCGTAGCGATAATGTTCGCTACAGCAGCAATCACTACATATCACATGTGCGACGGGGGCGGGTGGTATCGCGCGCGGCATCGCTAGCCAATGCTAGCAATGTCGCAACATGTAAAGTACCCCTTAGTCTCTTTAAAGCCTTCCTAAACGCAATTCTATACTTTTGTCAGGTTCTAAAATTAACAACACCTATTGGACACTTGCTCCCAATTCCCTAAAATCATGGATCCTTCTTCCCTCCTGCACTTCACTGGCAAAGAGAGTGGGCGGGGGAAGCAGTGAATATTTATATACCTTAATTAGCAGGCCCAGAACTTTACAATTCGGGTTCGCCCATCCCTAATCATTAACTCATTACCAAAAAAAAATCCCTCAACCAGAACTTCACTACTAACTACAGACCTGTCTGTAATCTCCTATTTATCTCTAAACTGCTGGAATAGTTAGGCCATGCTCATCTCGCCCTACATCTATTCCTGTATCTCTGTTTACCATCCTACAAGTCCTTTCCGTTACGTTATTAACCTAAGACTAACATCCTCTAATCTGAACCTTCCACTCCCGTCTCCAGGACTTCTCTCATGCAACTCCAATATTCTGGAATGTGCTACTCCAGACAATCAAATTAATTCCCAGTTTTCATAGTTTCAAGCATGCCCTAAAAACACATTTCTTCAGACTGGCCTATTTTACTAATTTAACTATCTATCCCTTGTTCTCAATTCCATGCACTCGATAGATCTTTGTACCTGTTCAAAGGAAGGTTGAATTAGATGGACCTAGGTCTTTTTTCAACCTATGTCACTATGTAACTATGTAACTATGTAAAAAGATACTGGCTTGTGACTGGTTCATGCAGCAATATTTGAATGCTCCTATTTATTATATTAATGTCTGGACCTGATACGACAAGCATTTTATTGTTACCTTTTACCTTTTGTGCTACCCATATTACCTCATAGCCTGTAAGCTTATGAGCAGGGCCTCAGTCCTCTTTTATATACGTTGAACCATGTATTACTCTGTAAATTTTTGTCATGTTTCTACAACTACCCTCTGAATTGTAAAGTGCTACTCAATATGTTGGTGCTATAGAAATAAAAATGATTATTATTATTACTACAGTATAGCATGTCTGATTTAAAGCAGTTCTGTAAATAAAAGTGACCAAAGTAGCCATCACTTACCGGCTCTGGTAGTTGTTACGTCTATTAAATCATGTGTGATCAATGCTAAGGGCATGCTCAATAATGTTACAATAGTGGGATGCAGTAAGGCATCTGCAAAACGTTCAATCTTGAATGGGTCAAACAGTAAAAATACCTGGCCACTAGCTCAGCTGTAAAGAAGTGGAGAAGCTGTTGACATCTCCATTGTAGATCCTATGATAATATAATGACTTGTCATGTTTTATACGTGGTTTAACCTATTTGGTGGCTTGCAGTACTTAGCAAGTGGACAGGGTTAACTATTGTGTTTCAGCCCATGCTGGCAGGAGTTAAGTGGGCATAGGAAGTTACTTCCTGGTTGTTAGGTAGATAGGAAAGAGTATTGAAGAGAGAAGGACCTGTTGTCCTAATGTTAGCAGGCCTGCATTGAAAAGGTTTATGTGTGCAAAAAAGGATAAACATACTTGGATAGCCCATTCTGAAGCAAACAAGGGTTAAGTCACATACAGATTCCTTATCTCAGGCAAGTGGCAGAAAATTCCATATCTCAGGCAAGTGGGGGCCTACAGCAAACGCTATCTAAACTAGAAAAGAAGTGGAAGTATAGCCAGACCTTGGGGTTATAGAGGAGAAGATGAACAGGCTGAGACATGTTCTCCTACATGAAACTGAAGATGGAGTGTTACACCAAGGAGCATGTGGCCCACATCAAATGGACATTGAGAATACTAGTGAGGAGTCGTAGCGACACTCCTCAGCCAGTGAGATCCTTACACGAAAGGAAGAGGGAGATTCCAGAATGGTTTGCTGCTCTGACATAACATGGAACAGAAGTAATGTACCGCCTTGTGCAACCGTGAAGTTCCTGCCACTAGATTGTGCAGATGTATTCTTTAGGTTTTATGCCTGCTATCTGATTTATATACTTCTCATCAGTTTATTCAGTAAACAAAAGTTTATTTATGGACTCTGGTCTAGCTCACTTATCGCTACCTCGTCAGGTCCTGGCCTGCCATATCAAGTGGCAGCATGTGGTCTGCAGTGGCATATCGCTGAAAATTGTGTGAAAGTGTTGAAAATTATCTACCTGAACCTGGATTTGCAAGATTCTGGACATGTCTTTAAAGCTGGGTTTACACACTGCAACATCTCAAACGACATCGCTGTAACGTCACCGGTTTTGTGACGCAATAGCGATGTTGTTTGCGATGTTGCAGTGTGTGAAACCTATCAGCGACCCGGCCCCTGCTGTGAAGTTGTAATCGTTACAAATCGTTCAGGATCATTCCTAGGTCCTTTGTTTCCCGCTGTGCAGCATGCATCGCTGGAAAGTTTCAGTATGTGAAAGACTTTGCAGAGACTTTGTTAGCAACTTCCCTTTCAAAAGGCTACTTATCAACGTCCCCAACAACCAGCTAGGTCGCTCTGCAGGTCCGGATCGCTGTTGAGTTGTTGGCCAGGTTTGCCTGTTTGACAGCTCACCAGCGACTTAGCAGAGACTTAGGGAGGTCGCTGTTACATCACAAAACCGGTGACGTTACAGCGATGTCCTTTGCGATGTTGCAGTGTGTAAACCCAGCTTTATAGGATAGTTCTGTTCTTGTTATAATGTACCCATTTTACCCTCATATTTTCATATAAAGTTCTGCAATGTCCAAACATTTGCTGTAAAATTCTCTTTGGAAGGTGAAAGTGGAAAAACACTAATGAATGCGAATTAAAAAGCAAATATTACACTCAAAATGTGAAAGCTAAAAATGTATTAACCTGGATTTCATGACCTTTTTGTAAAAACAATATTTTTTGCTCAAACACAGTATATTTATTCTCAAATTAAAATCACTTAGGTTGCATAATCCTCAGACTTTAAATATGGTTCACTGTCTGGATTTATACTTCTTTTAATTTACTAGAAGAGGAATATTAAAGGGTATCTGAAAGTAGACAAAAAAATCCTATGTATTGTTCCTGTAGTGTTTTCACTTGTACAGCTCATGTAAATTGCAACATCTATAAGAAAACACCTTATTCCTAGCCAAAAAAATAATATTTTTTCATCCATATGTAATTGTATATTACTGCATATTACTACCATGGTAAAGATGAGTAACGGTGTGACTGAAGAAGTGGTGAATCACAAAAGTAATATTTATATGCAGCATATACAATAAAACTTTAAAGGCATATGTATTTCCAGCCACAGAAAGGACACTCATATTTATAATGTGATGGAAGATCAAGAGAATAAGAACTATGAGAAAACTCATTGTGGGAACTGATGAAATCACAAAAATTCCATAGGACTTGAGACATTTCTGAAGGAACATAGTAATAGTTGTTACCGGACACGTGACATGGCTGTACAATGACCGCAGAGGTATGAGCTATAATGCTCTTTAACTAGAACTGCCTAAATTGTTATTTATCTAGAAAATATAGAGATAAATGCAAGGAAGATCAAGTTGTAAAGGACAACATATGGAAGCAGTTTATATGTTCTCCCCGTCTTTGTGTAGGTTTCCTCCAGATTCTCCGGTTTCTTCCTACACTCCAAAGGCATACTGATAGGGGATTTAGATTGGGAGCCCCAAGTGGGGCAGTGAATATTTCTGTAAAGCACTGTGGAAATTAATTGAGCTATATAAGCGAATAACAAAAATAAATAAAATGCAAAGGGAATTATTTTAAAATTCTTCTATCAGTGTCTGAATGATTGAACTGATAAAACACATCACTACTCTACACAAGGTATCAGAATAACAAATAAATGATTAATATAATATAACATTGCAACACTGTACGAATGTATATCATACTGTCACGTGTACTTCACAGAAGCATGGCACAAGTAGGATGGACTTACTTCATACCTACAGTATATATACAATTTAACAGTTTAATAGATACTGGATGACTATTGAATCCCAAACTATATAGGGCGACATCTACTACTCTTTGACAGTCTTATTAAATTTATAGATTTCTCAAAGACACTCTTATCCAAAGATACTTTTTCTATCTCTTCTTCATTTCATTCTTTCTTTCTCTTTCTTTCTTTCTTTCTTTTTACTCTTATAATCTTTTTTTATTAAGGTTAAGTCTCCTTTTACCACTTGCCTTTCCATTCTTTTCTTTGATCCTTCCAAGTTTGCCCCCAATAAAGTTCTTCTTCCCTAACCTACCCTACCCAACTTCTCCTTCCTTGCCCCATAAAAATACTAAATGGTAAATGTTTGTATACTTAATGTGTTTAAACACATTTATAAATGTAATTCATTATGTAATATATGTTTAAATTTAAAGTACAATAAAAATTATTGAAACTCATACCTATCTATAAAATAGCATTACTTTACAGCTGGAGTGGATATGTGGACCCACTGCCCCACAAGACCTGGGCTTACCCTGGAGGGGTGTAACTAAGCGACTACCTGGTCTTCACTGGAGCTTTTAGGGGTGAGGTTAGGCTTTGGAAGCAGGTAGCCACCAGGTACCACAATAGGGCAGTCCTCAGGACCACAGCAGCTGACATACAACAGAACCCAGAGACACAGGACAACAGCACGGTTACAGGACACAGACTGACAAGAACTAAACAGGAGGAGTCAGGACTGAACAGGAGGCAAGCCAGGGGGAAACCAGGACAGGCAAAACAGAGACAAAATGGAAACTTAAATGGACTAACTAGACAGACAGATCTCACAGACAGGAAACAGCAAACAGGGCTAATAGAACTTGAAATCAAACAGAAACAAAAGCATGTCTGTATACTTATGTGCAATAGATTCTAAAAAAATTCCAGAAGATTTGGAGTGTCTTTTGTTTGTTTAAGTTATATTGTGGATGCCTTCCTCAGACACGTGCACCTTGGATTGTGTGCCACCTGGAACACTTATTTCTGCAATTTTCCAACTAGTTATAAAACCTAAAGTAAGTAAAAAATTCTTGAAAGTATGAACTGTGATGTTGTGCTAAAATTTAGCGATTTTTGGCAATTTAACATTTTTGCCCAGCTTCGACAAAGTAGGTGAAGCTGGGGTGGACAGGGGCATGGCAACCATACCTCCTCAAATTCATGACAAGTGATGGCATTCCTTATACCACAAATCTGGACTGGAGTAAGATTTGTGGTGAGGTGTACATGGAGGATAACACCACTTTTCAGATGGTTTGGACTTACTAGGAGCCATGCGTCTGATTATAATAATAATAGGTTTTATTTCTATAGCGCCAACATATTCCGCAGTGCTTTACAATTCAGAGAGGACATGTACAGACAATATGAGACATTATAAAATAACAAAATTAAGATACCAAGAGGAGTGAGGGCCCTGCTCATAAGCTTACAGTCTATGAGAAAATAGGGAAGGCACAAAAGGTGAATGGGGGGGGGAAAGCTTGTCATATATGGTCCAGCCATCGATTTAATAGGGTATTCAATGCATGAACCCGTCATCGGCCAGAATTTATACAGGTACAGGGGACAAGAATTGGAAGTAAATTTTATGAAGGGCAGAAAGAGACTAGATAAGATCAGGGCAGTGAGGTGATAGGCTAGTCTAAAGAAATGCGTTTTTAGGGCCCGTTTAAAGGTGTGGATGTTGGGAATTAATCAGATTGCTCTTGGTAGTGTGTTCCAGAGCATAAGCGCAGCTCGTGAGAAATCTTGAAGACGGGAGTGGGAGGTTCGAATTATTCAGTATGTCAGTCTTAGGTCATTAGCAGAGCAGAGGGCACGGGTGGGGTGATAGATAGAGATGAGGGAGGAGATGTAGGGTGGTGCGGAACCGTGGAGAGCTTTGTGAGTGAGAGTGATATGTTTATGTTGGATTCTGTAGTGGATAGGCAACCAGTGCAATGACTGGCAAAGAGCAGAGGCATCAGTGAAGTGGCTGCAGAGGAAAATTATCCTGGCTGCGGCATTCAGAATGGATTGGAGAGGGGAGAGTTTAGTAACAGGGAGACCAATTAGTAAAGAATTACAATAATCCAGGCGAGAATGAATGAGAGCGACAGTAAGAGTTTTTGCAGAGTCAACGGTAAGAAAAGGTCAAATTCTAGAGATGTTTTTGAGGTGGAATTGACAAGAACGAGCAAGTGAATGAATGTGGATAGTAAAGGAGAGATCGGAGTCAAATATAACCCCATGACAGCGAGCGTGCTGCTGGGTCGTAA